>NC_136604.1:19452823-19675323 GCF_910589615.1 Taurulus bubalis
AGATCGCTGGAATTGGCGACTCCGGGTAGAATTAGCGAGCGGTGAAGGTCTCCGGGAGAGGGATGGGGTGGGCTTCCCGTGATTGTCCTGGCAACACTGGCTTATTACAAAATCATAATTGGGCTGCTTTGACACTTCTCCCACCACCCCTCTGTGTGTCGATGCCTCGCTGGGAATGTCCGTGATGAGGCGAAGCCTCGCCTTGTGTCTTTCGCTGTCGTACAACAAAATCAATGATTCGTAAACAGCGCTCGGTGACCCGGAACACTGCAGTCGGCGCCGGGTGTCAGATAGGCGCCCCTGCCACTATGCTCAATGTGATTATGCACAGCCAAATGAACAGCGCAGTCGTTCACTTCAATGAAAACGCACAACATGACACACACACACACACACACACTCAGGAGCCTTGACAGTGTTCAGTAATTACTTGATCTTGCAGCTCACAGCCTTTGGTAGCACACAGGCGGTAAGCCACCCAGACATCCATAGGGTAAATGATAGCTCTACAGCACAGTGTGGAGCTTCATACTGAGCAGCCGCTGTGCTTCGTCTCTCCTAGTGACTCTCAAAAGTCATTCGCACGTCCTAACTTACCCTAACTGACAGACCTATGCACACACACACACACACACACACACACACACACACACACTCCCTCTCTCTCTCTCTAAGACCCTGGAGCAGGGGTCTGGCAAATGCTGCTCTATGTTGAAAGGGATTAGAAAGATTTGTAAGTGCTCAAGCTGACTCCTTCATGTCAGGATTGCAGCAGTAGCTGGAGGGCTGCAGTCGGACTCTTTATTTAAAACGGCGCAAGCAACTTCTTTTTCTTTTTTCTTCTTTTTGAGGCTAATGTGAGGCCGAGAGGAAAGGCTGTCAAAAGCCTGAATACCTCCGGGCCCTGGCATTCTTCCGGCACTATACAGCTGTATATTCGCTGTCATTGGTGGATTATTTTCTGTGTGCGGTTATGAAGTTGTTAAGACACTTTTCCTGCCGTAAAGTGATGTGCGCGGCGGAAGTAGTCTTCTCACTTCTGACTGTATTATTCCTCCCCGCGGACCTTTCGGTTCGGTAACACTCCAAGCATATCTTCTCCAGGTGTGGTAAAGTTTTATATCCATTTTTCAATTCTACGCGGGCCCGAGTTGTAAAACGTCTGTGATTGAAAATTTCACTGTTCCCGGAAGAAATACAGGAGGTCATGAGTGCAGGAAAAATATATATCATCTATCTTATAGTTGCAAAAATGCACGATTTATCCAGACGGAAGCGCTCTGGTCTGCGTAGCCTAAATCTAATGATTATATGAGCACCAAGAAAACCTATTTGTTTTCCCCCTTCCTTTCCAGCCCTGTGATCACAACCTTCAATTTCATACATGGCTCTCTGGTTGTATGAATAGCATGGGTCAGGCACATCCCATCCAGCGTTTCATTATTCATTGTTCTCATTTTCCGCGAGAGATTCATTTCTTTCAGGAAGTCATCTAGAAAGCATTGAATGCCCATTTCCTGCCGGCCGGTGCGAGCGGGGGCTGTGGGAACAGCAGGGGAGGAGTATGGAAATCTAGCAAATGGAGCTGACAAAAAAAAAAAAGCGGCTGCCTCTACACAAATTGCTTGCATTTCCCGTTGATAGGAATCACAGCATGCTTTTTGTTGACCATGGTTGTTCATTTAAACATGCTGCGATATCTATGCACCCTAATACCTGAGTTACTTCATCCCCCCCCCCCCCCCCCCCCTTTACATTCTCGCCTGGAAAGAAAGAACGTCTCTTTCTATGTGTTTATGAAAAGAGACCCAAATGGGGTTGGTAATAATATATTTGCTTGGTCAGCATTGCTCATTTTGTGATTGCCTCTAGATAGCTGAATAGCAATAGGCTGATGCGCCACTTGTGCATGCTTTTTTCCACAGAAAGACTGATGCAATGTGGGGGACATGTGGTTCAGTTGAAGAGAATACATCAGCGGGCTGCAATGTTGCAGAAATACATGTTTAACCTGTGAATCGTATGCTTGCATAATCATTGCTACCTTTGCATACACTGCATCTATACAGTCCAGTTTGCAACAAAAAAAATGCTAATGCACAGCATTGTTGTGGCTGCTTCATTGGTTTGAGTGGCTTTAGATATGGCGAGCTGCATGGTTCTTAATTATTGAGCATTGAGGTGTGAGCATAACCTGTAAACATGAATAACCTCTTCTTCGTCAGTGGGCTGCTTCTTCCTCTTCAGTGCATTGGTGCTTGAACAGTGCTGTCTTTACACTGTCGACTACATCCCTCTATCTGTGTTTAAAGAACACCAACCTGATGTCAATCTCCAGTCATCTTCAGTTGCTTCCAGTTTGGAAACAGAGTACTGATGTTTCCATGGAAACAGCTGAGTTGATATGTATCAGCATGTTCTCGCTTAAGTGTGCAGGTGAAACCGGCAGAACCAAATCAATCAATATAATATGTATGCACCACAGTAGTGTGATCACTTGTTTCCACTAAAGAGCAATAAAGAAAGCAACGGTATTGCAGCTACTAATTGTAGTAGCTGCAATACAGAATTGAGAGATGCATGAAATGTGGAGCTGTTACAGATGCTAAGCTAACCATTGGATGGTCAGGAAACTCCACATTTCCTTGTTAAACCACAAAACACGACACGATACAGGAGCGAGAGCGGCTCGTCCACTAATTGTCGGCTTGGAGGTTTGATCCTTTGCTCCTCCGGTCCACATGCCCACAAGCAAGCTCGTCTTATCCAGCATCTGTTGCAATACCTACAAAAAAAGAATATGCCATCATTATTTTTGTTTTCCTTCGTACTTTATCCACATAATCGTGGTCAAGAACATATACAAACAGCGGAGAAGGCTGATCCTGGTCCAAAGAAGTCATTGCTGATATAATCTGAAACCTAACTAAATAGTTGTGTTGCCTAAACCCAACTGAGCTTCTTGTGAAAGTTTGTTTTAAAAAAGGCCGTGTGCATGTAAATGAGTGGAGATTTACTCATACTGCTGGCTTTTGTAGGACAACACATAAAAAACGAGGAGTAACTTTTCGTAAGACACTTTACTGCCCTTCCATCTATGCATCTATGTGAGTGTGTAAATTAAGGTAAAGGAGTACATGAGTACGATCCATTCATAGTCATTTAAAGTTCAGACTATTTGGGCTTTTAATTGAAATACAGACTGGTTTACATTTACTGTGGCACACGATCCAAAATGTAGGCCAGACTTAACTACCCCAAACAACTGTGAGAGTGTCAACCCACCTTTGGGGTTATATGACATTTTAAAAGTGTGTCAATATGTAAAATGTTCTGAGCAGCACCAAATATCCAGGTAGCCTCTGTGATGCTGCGACCCGCTGCCACTGAGTCACTATGACAGAGAGAGAGAGACTCCGCTTCCCTCTCTCAGCCCGGCTCCTTCACCGTCGGCTCAGCTTCGGTTCAAATGGATTCCTGATTACTGCATGTAATGTAATGTAATGCATGTGTGTTGCATTTAAAAAGAAAATCAAGCCAACTGATTTTCCCGAACCGTTGGTTTCTGAACGTAATCACAAACGGGATTCGAACGGGAAATTACCATTCCAGAAAAGGGCTAAAAAACAACAACAACCTTTTGGCTCGTTAGTATTTCTCTCAACAAATCGACAATTGTCTTGGGCGGCCCTCACACACCAGGATGCAGCGGCAGTTGTAATGGGAAAATATAGTGTCGTAATGTGGTGGGTTTAATAGAGTCTAAATTGAACCCTAAATGACCCTCAGAGGTGAGGGACCAAGTGGCCGAGGCAGGAGATGGGAAAGTACTGGGGTCAGAGAACGTGTTGATCTTCCTCCATTTGTATATGAAGGGGTCGTAAACAGATAAGGTGTTGATTCTCAGGACAAAGGGAATGTAAGTTTTGTTGGCGGGAAAAGGAGGGGTTCATGTTTCTCGAACAGACTCATCTACTATGGTCTCTTTCATTGGGTGGGGGGGGGGGGGGGGGGGGGGAGACCTCATGGTGTTATAAAATGGGCTGATGACTGTTGCTCCATTGAGAATTCTGTGTTACAGGCTGCGCCAGTAGCTGTGACAGACTTTTCCTTCCTGCAGGAATAAACGGACTTAAGACAACTTTGATTCAGAGACTTCATTCCTTTTTAACAGATATGATACAGGAAAATATTCCATTACACAGTGCCCTTCCAAAAGAGCGCAGATAGTGTAAGGTGAGGAGAACATTGCGTGAGATAGGCGCATAGGTCCGGAGAGTCAGGCAAAAATAAGGCAAATGTTAATTGCGTACCCAAACTTCAGCGTGAGACTCTCTTCACGCCTCCTCACGACCCCGACCGACACGTCCGTCCACGCTGCCTCGCTTCACAAAGCACGCCGATTCACGCGACCGGGTGCTGAACACAATCTCCGGGGACGTCGGGCCCGAGAAAGCAGAGCGGTAGAAATAGCTGGTAACCAGCACCATGCTGCCACCCATTAACGGCACACAGCATCAACATCTACGGGCAGCAAACTCAGACCAAGCTCTCGCTGTCAGAAAACACCTTCGACACTGAGTTGCAAAATTACTTTTAAGGGTTTTCTTTAAAAAAAAAAACATCTTGGACAGCAACTTTGTGTTGCCCTCGTGCTCCATTCAGCAGTGAAGGGCCATTAACTGTCCCCATGTTCAAAAATAGTCTCTACTCATAGCTGTTACCGTTTACCATTTATGCCATTGAAGCAAATCAAGGCCTCAGCAGGAGCCACTTACAGACGTTTGTAGTCAAAGAAAAACATGAAAGAAGAATAATGGAGATAAAGCTCATACTTGAGCGGTATTGATCTGTCAAAGCCGAGCGATTCCGTTCGCTCCCTTTGATCAAACGGGAACGCGACACATCCCCGGGACGGGGCGGCCGGAGCAGGAGCGAGGGTATCGCGGTGCCATCGCATGTATCAAAGTATAGTTTGCAGAAAAAGGTAATGTGGTGACTCGCTGGGAAGCGATACTCCACCAGAGCCGGCTCCTGGTCTGTAAACTAGACAACAGCGTGGATCTGATATCAATCAAAGTCACATTGAAAACAATCAGCTGATATGATACACCTCGAGCAGACCGCAGGAGAGATTGGAGGAAGAGGCGGCTGACATGCTGCTGGTATCAGACGTGGTGTGGGATCCATTATCACATCTCCCCTTCAGGAGGATGTCACCTGCCATTTTACACTACTCAGGGTATTGATCATTTTGCACCACATTTAGAGGAAATTCCACCCAAGGTGACGCCAGAAAACCCCAGAGAGAGAGCGAGAGAGAGACAAGCAGAGAGTCAGACTGATTCTTCTCCCTTTGCAAATGAGCTCTTAGATGAGTTAATTTAATCCCTGGACCAAACAAATTAGAGTTAGGATGTATCATGTTCTCTGCCAAGTCCTAATGGCCTCATCGCTTCTGAAGCGCCATGTGAGAACGGGAGAGTCCCTCAGCACTGCCTCATAAAACGCATCCACAGACAGGTGAGGTGCTCTCTCATCCATTAGTCACACGGCTCTATCTAATGTATATGCTATGAATAGACGGGAATCGCTGGCAACCGGCGTGTTAGAGTAAACACTTGATACTTGTTTATTTATTATAATGAGAAGGTACATAAAGATTTTACTTTAGAGACTTTCTAAAATGACTGTGGGTTACTGGGCTTTGCAAACAGAGTCATTTCATCCGCTCAGAAGTCCACATAGAAACACAGTTACATATACAGATTGATTTAAACGTCTGCTGAAATGGTGCATTAATGTGTAATTGAAAATAAAACGAAAAAAAAAAGATTTCCAAAGTGAGTTAGCTGGAGAATTGAAAACTGTTTTGCCGCAGGTGTCCACCATCACATTCATCTACATTTCCACGAAGCACAGTGCTTCTACACTAGTGGCACATGTATAAGTGTGTGTATCTTAATGTTAAGCCTAGACTTGCATAGTTAGTCTTGGTGGGCCCCCTAGACCTCTACGAGAGTACTCCAATGATTTAGCACCGCAGTAACGTTGTATTGTACGTATAATGGGATCTAAACCGGAGATGTCTTCATTCTGTGCAAGAAAGCCGACAATACCCACAATGCAATATATTTTGGTCAAAGTCTACTGGGGTCAATTGGTGGCCCTTTTCACCAGGGGAGGGCCATCAAGAGGCCATAAATATTGTCGATCTATTTATTCACACAACTTTAATATCGTCACCTTCCTAAAATAATGGCCCAAGTAATGTTTTCAGGTTTTTCAGAAAACACAGAAAACTTGACCAAATGTTATATAGTGTTGCACAACAGGCATACTGTAATACCGGTCAAATGATGTTATGATTACTAATAGTATGTTCGAGTGAGATTTTCATAGACAAAAATGCTAACTAAATTGCTAGCTTAAATGCTAGCTTCAAAATGCCATCTTGAAAAGCTTGTAAAATCACATAAAATGGCCTAAGTCACACTCTTGACAGGAAGGAAGGTGACGGTATTGTACTTACAATAACTTCTTACCTGGTCCTTACAATATTGGGGCCGTGTGTTTGGTTGGAGGGTCACCTCTCTGAGACCGATGCTGTATTTAACCCACTGGAAGTTGCCCCACAAAGAGGAGAAATGCCTCCGTGCTCCACCATAGAAAAGTACTCGGAAGCACTTAGAGGCACTTCAGAGCACTCAGACAGCCACAAGTGCTCTAAAATCACTGATAAGTGCTTCAAGATGCTGGAACTCTGAGAAAAACAACAAATGGTGTGTCTGCAATGTCTGCAGAAGTGTGAGTGTCTTTACTTTACTAAATACGGCTGAGTAGATTTGTAGATTTGTAAAGTCGTGCACGTGTCGGCTGATTATCCAAACGAGCCACGGCTGAAGGCTCTGCTGAGGATGCGTGGTGAAGAAAACAGAGGAAAATGACTGAGAGCTGTCATGCAGATCAACAGGCAAAGTAGTTTTTTAAAAGGCATAAATCAGATAGAAAGAAACATGGAAGTTGGACAGGTACATTTACATAAGAAATATTGGTAACACTTTATTATAACGACACGCTATCTAGCAGTAGTTAAGCATGAGTAAACACTTAATTCATCATTTATAAAGCATTGTTCCAACATTAACACTCATTAATATGCAATTCATAAACACAGTTATAAATGTTTTATTCTTGATTAATAAGCTTGACAATTATGCGTTTCATGATTGGGTTTTCATACTTTATAAATGATGGATTCCCCATTTGTAAATTAAGTAATATACATTACAAACCAATTATTAATCAAGAATAAAGCATTTTTAACTGTGTTCATGAATTACGTACTAATGAGTGTTAATGTTGGAACAATGCTTTATAAATGATGAATTACGTGTTTACTCATACTTAACTAATGCTAAATAGCGTGTAGTTATTATAGTTTTAAACACATTTAACTAAATCAAACATTTAACCATATATATATATACATATACATATATATATATATATATATATATATATATATATATATATATATACATATATATATACATATATATATATGTATATATATATATATATATATATATATATATATATATATATATGTATATGTATATATATAAACAAAAGAATATGCCAGGGTAGGACTGAGTACAATTTTTAATACAAATAATGAGTTTAAAGGCACTTTTTTATTTCTCTGCGTTGGACTCTCTGCAGGATTAAACTGAGCCGTGCACATGAAGATGAGTGAACTTTATTCAGATCGTCTTTCCACCACAGCTGGATATTCATGATTTAATAATTAAAAGACATTAAGGATACCCAGTTAATGAAAAAATAAAACAGGTAGGAGAGAATGTTCTTGAGCTTTTTCTCTGTGGGACAATTTCCATCTTGCTTTGATGGAAGGGAATTCTGTGCTGGGGATTTGTGCTGCATTTATTCCTCTCATTTTTACTGCAGAGCATATTTGCATTTAAAGAAGTAGCACGTTTCTTTTATATATATCACTTCCACTTAAGTATATTTCAGTAGTACTTTAAACTTGTGTCCAGCTGGTCATAACTGCTGGAGAGGTGTTTAGATTGCAGCCTATACCATAAGGTTAAATATAAAGCTCTACACCCTTAAACATGTACTGTGAGGTCTTCACCTGCACCTTTTAGCCTCAGGCAAGGAATCACAAATAAACGCCTCACACCTCAGCAGGCTGCTAAAAAAATGTCACCGTCTTGACAACTTTAAGCAGCTTTCAGTATTTTTTTCTTTCTGAACCGAGCTGACACCTGTCGTCTTGATTAAAGAAAGAAATCAGCCTCTCATATTCTAAAAATATGCCGAATGAAAGCAACCGCTGCTTCCCAAAGATCTATAATTAATGTGGTCACATCCAGCGCAGCAAGAGGAAATCTGATGTTCCCCTCTCCTCTTCTCCTCCTCTCCAGCGGCAACCCAATAATCCCCGAGAGAACAAAAGCGAGCTGTGAAAGCATAAATATAACCGTAGTATGAAGAACTTTTAAATCTCTGCCCGTGCTGTTCTGACAGCTGCCTGCGCTAATTAGTCATCAAAGGTCTCCCTCTTCCACCAGCAGCTAACACCCGCTCAGTACCACTGTGTGCATGTCGCCGTGTGTACCTCCTAATGTAGGTAAAGGCACAATGAAGCATTCTGTGATGATATTTGATTATCATTTTTTAAATCAAATATGGACCCCAGCCAGGAGTCAGGAAGTCTGACAGGAGCAGAGACAGGATGGTAAACTGTTAACTGATGAAGTCATTACAGCTTTATTGGGCCTTTTGTGGCAACAATGATATGTGTCACCACTCTGTTTGTCATGGATTATTAATGGAGGAATGTGAAATCGCTGACAGTCCAAGCGAGGCTAAAGCGGAGCGTTTGGTCCGGACCGACTTTGTCAAAGTGTCTCTGACTGTGACAGGAGGGCCGGCGTCCCTTTGAGATTGTCACTGATGATAAATACGGCCCATATAATCCCGGTCGTCTCGGGGAAAACCAAAAGGGGAAGACGAACGACGACGTCGGCGCTCGCTCACTCTGAAGTGGAAATCATCTTGTTTGATGGGGTCCAGGTGGTGATTCACCGGACTCCATTGGCTCATTAGGACCCTCCGAGGGTCTCGGCGCCATCCGACTCTGGGGCCGACGGCGGGGACCTGCCGTTTAAAATCAGCTGCTTGACTTCCAGAACCCTCTAATCTTTACAACTGTCACTTTATATTAATACAGCCCGCATCTGATCAATTATGTAAATAGCGAATAGTGGATTGCATTCAGCTTGAATGTGCGTCACATTTACAGAGAGACCCCATGTGTGACTACTGTTTTGTTTCTATCAAAAGCTAATGAAAGCATTGGCAGCACTTTATAATGACTACACACTATTTAGCATTATGTAAAGCATAGATAGTCCCCACTTTAGATGAGGTCACAGAACACAACTTAACTAATATTTAACTAACGAGTAGTAACTACCTGAATTAATCATGAATTGCAGTATTAAAACACATTTATAAAGTGCATATCTAAACCCTTAAATGTATAAATAAATGCATGAATAAATGACATTTAAAGCTCTTTTTTTTATCATTTACTAACACTTTATAAATGATTATATTAATCATCAAGTCCTTAATACTTCATTTACAAATGGGGAATCCATCTTTTATAAAGTATGAACCCAATCATGAATACAACATTTATAACTGTGTTAATGAATTGCATACTAATGAGTTACTAATGAGTGTTCATGTTGGAACAATGCCTTATAAACAATGAATTAAGTGTTTATTCATGTTTTACTAATGCTAAATAGGGTAGTGATTATAAAGTACCAAAGCATTTAGAGATCAACCCTTTTTCCGCCTCATGTGATGCAATACTGTGCATAATGCATAATGTGATGCATGTGAAGTGTCACTGCTGTAGGTATTACACTGAATGCTACCTAATGCATGTTTTTTCCCCAATCTAAAGCACTTCATTCAGTTTGTTTGTGGTTGGCAGGCTGTGTGCTCTAGCTCACTCTTTCATGATGTCAGCCTGCAGACGACAGTCAGTGCAATTAATAGACGGGCGACTTAATGTCCCCCTTGGCCATCTATTATTCTCATACATGTCATCGCAGGCTTCATGCTTTTATATTTGGCACATTACAATGTGTTGACAAATCAACTTAAGAGGGCTTAGTGGCACGCAACAAGATAATGTCACACACAACAATAATGTCAACCACATTGAAAAATAGCAGCTCCGGGAAGGGGGACGTGGAGTAGAAGGCAAAATATGTTCCAGCAGTTCAGGAAACCTGATCAGCTATTCAGGTGGAGGTGATCAACATGCTTTTTTTTAATAATTGCGTCATGCATACAAATAAGACATCTTAACCAGATCCAGAATGAAATATACAAAGTGATGCGACACAAATTACAAAGAGCAAGTCAGCTATAATGATGTTTTTATAACAAGTTTTAGGACAATGCAAAGTTTTGGTTCTGGGCAGTAGTACACTGCTTTTTTCAATACTTATTATTTTAGGTATCTTTACAGCTAATGAGAAATAAATTCCTTGAAAATAAGAAATAATAAAAGTTATTAACCATGCATCTGACAGCAGGATTTTTATGCAGGAGTTGCTATGCTGAAAAAAAAATAACGCTAGAGTAGTGACCCAAAAATAGTAAAGCCATGAAGCTGTAAAGCAACAATTAGCTGAAAGACGCTAAAATACTCACTATGACATGCTTAATAATGTATTGGGTAATGGATATGTACAGATCCAGTTTGTCTTTTAGCTATAAACTATAAATTAAACTTAAAGGAGAAAGACCTACACATTCATGCTTGGAAAAGCAATTTATTTAAGTTTGTTGTGATTTTTCCCCCTCTGTACAACTAAGCTACTGATCAAGGCGGCTGCAGCGGAAAGTTCTGAGAAGATCATGTTCTGCAGCCAAAACTCAATATTGTACAAGTAGTTCCATTCCAGCATTTCTCACCGCGGCTGTAACAAGATTACTGAGCAGGCTTAGTCATTGGCAGAGGGCACAGACAGATGCACAGTCTGCGTATTTACAGGTACACCAACACCATAAGATAAGTCTAAATCAGGACTACTGTAAATAGTGCAACTTATAGTTTGTCACTGCTAATATTCCTCTTACGTTGTACATAAACTGCTGTTGTACACGCTGCTTGAAACGTGTTTACGTAATGTGTGGTTCAGGTGCTTAAATGTGAAGATCAGAGCATTAGCATTAGCAGCAAACTGTTTGCAATGTAAATATATAAATACATAGTGGAGTAATGGATACCTGGAGTAGAGAATGAAGCAGCATTGCAATGAAGAACACATTGTCCATTACTTCACGGTGTGTAGCTCCGTGGTCCCCGGAGGATGAAGCACAGTTTGGTGGTGGGATGACTTGGCGAAATCATGCTAACTTGGGATTTTGTGAATTAGCTCTGCAAACTTTGGAACGCATGCGTGAATGTTCCCGTCAGAATTGATTGTGGTGATCTAGTGCCATAATCAGGTCAATACATTTTTACATTTGTCAAAAACTTTTGGTATTATAGAAGTAAAGACCTTACAACCAGCCTCTGCGAGCACATTGTTGCATGCTAACATGCTAAGCTAAGATAGCAAACATGATAATCAGAATGCGAAACGCCAGCATTTTTAGCATTATTGGCTTGCTGAAAGTACCCCAAAAGCACCGCAGAGTTAAGTACAACCTCAGACGGCATCATTCATCAGAGCTTTCCACAACTGTTGGGAAATAAATCAGTATTATGGTGTGACAACTCGATGGGCGAGGTTTGTATACACCAAGGCCCAAACACAAGCCAGCTTCTTTCAACTACCTCAAATATACGGTTTTATGGTCACTTGTGGATACATCAATAACAGTGATTTCACCTTTAAATATTTAAAAGATTCGTACAGATATATATGTTAGGTTGCTTGTGTATTTGATAACTTGAGATAATAATAATGCATGTGAGAGTCATCAGTAAGAAATAGCTTCTAATCTTCTACCCTTCGGATACCGAGGTGAAGTGGGATTTTAAAATGAAGTGAAATGTCATTCGTAAAAAAACATCACCGAAGTAATTGGCAAATCCTTTAAATTCACAGCTTGAACAAATAAAGTGTGTGTGCGTGTCTGTGTGTATGTTTCTCTGTTTTTGTGTGTGTCTCTCTGTGTGTGTGTGCGTTTGTGTGTGTGTCTGTTTGTAGTATTATAAGCTTGAACAGTAGTTCTCCTAAAAGGGAGGTGTGTGTGTTTGTATGTGTGTTTGTATGTGTGTCTGTTTGTCTGTTTTTGTGTTGTGTGTGTGTGTCTCTGTGTTTTTGTGTGCGTGTGTCTGTCTGTGTGTTTTTATGTGTGTGTGTGTGTGTGTGTGTGTGTGTTTGTGTGTGTCTGTTTGTGTGTGCCCATGTATGTGTGTGTGTTTGTGTGTGCATGTATGTTTGTAGTATTATGAGCTTGAACAGTAGTTCTCCTAAAAGGATGGTGTGTGTGTGTGTGTGTGTGTGTGTCTATGTGTTTGTGTGTTACGACAACAACTAGTGAGAAAAGGGAGACTCGTTTTTTCTTATTAAAATCCAAAGTAAACAGAACACAAGCAACACCCAACAACATCCTCTGAGAGCATGAATCCCCAATCTAAAGTGAGAATAGTTTGTATTCTCTTTGTCGCTACCCTCGTATGCAGCAGATCCAGTAGCAGCAGATCCTCTAGCAGCAGATCCTGCAGCAGCAGATCCAGTAGCAGCAGATCCTTTAGCGGTGTGAGGGACGAGCTGCTTTCCTCAGTGCGGACTCTGGCAGCCGGATGGGGCTGTTGAGAAAATGAAAGCCATCACCTCCAGATGTAAGATGACACGGCGCTCATTTGCTTCAGAGGTGAGAAACACTCTGGGCCGTGGCGCTGAGTGACCTTGGCAGTTGTGTCCCCGGGGAGAAGTGAATTTATAGCTAACCTTTACATTACAGCCTCAGCTGCAGCTCCCTTCCCTTTTCCAGGCGAGGAGCCACTTTTCATACGGTGCAATCAGTCGTATCTCAAGGAAATCTTTGAGGAGTCTAATAAGCTTTCAATTATATCAGTCAAAATCCTCTTTAACTGTGTTTACTGTGCTTTTTCTCTCCTTTTTGGTGAATTAATTACATACAAGTGTCTAGAGGTGGAGAGAGAAGCGTGAATTATTTACACTATTACACTATTATCATATGTGTATTATTAACGTGATATCAATGTTTATTTTTTTATATATCTTTTATTGTCAATACTGTTATATTGCAACACCTCTTTGGTGTAACGCCAAAATGTATTCTGTATCTGTAAAAATATCTGCACTTGGATTAAAAAAGGAAGTACAATAATTCTCCCTTTAATGTGTATTTGTTGACAAAATATACAACATAATATAATGTAATATATGTTATTAAATTTGCATTTGGAACCCATGTTTAAAGTCTGCATTTATCATATGCACAACATCTATAGTGAACCAGTCTTTGGAAATTAAATTATTGCTCTCAGGCTCCAAAAATATTACATCAAAAATGAATAAAACTAGCAGCAAAAATGATAAAGCAAATGAATAAAATACAATCTAATAGAATACTTTGCATATGTAAACTGCAGTGTCTGGAGGTTTATGCTGCAGGTAGAAAAGTCAGAATAGCTTGACAGGCTACACAGCGTGAATCCTCCTTAAAGGGACAGTTCACCTCAAAATCAATATTTGCTCTCTCATATTTTCTCACCTGTCGTGCTATTTATCAGTCTAGATTGTTTTGGAGTGAGTCACTTGTATTATTTTGGTTCTGAAGATGATTTCTAAATGGACTTATGGATGATTTTATTCAACATGTGACAATACGTGGAGAAACTACAAGTTGCAAATTCTGTCAATAAAATGTGAAATGCTTTTATGTTTCAGAGCGCATTATATGTCCAATTTCAAACAATGTAGGAGCATTCATTTACATCCTATGAACCTTAATAAGAAAGGGCTGCCATGCTCCTGTGATTCATCTTCTTTCCTTCCTTCCTTTCCTTCTGTTGGGAGTCTGGCTGCTGACGGCCAACTCTGGAACCATAATGCCTCTGTCACTCACCCCGCTGATTCAATTTACTCTCATTTCCCGGTGTCTGGATGCCAAGGGCATGAAAAGGATCAGATCAGTCCAGTGGCAAGTGTCTCAGAGCATAAGAGAAGCACTGCTAACCAGCACAATATCAACTGGCAACAAAGGACAGCCACTAAATGACACCGCATATGGCATGGAGTGACATTTATGTGTGCGCAATATCAAGAAATCTTCCTCTGAAACATATTTCCAGGCGGCCACAGACCTCTCCAGCCCTCATCAGTGCTCCCTGACCTAATGTCAGCGTCACACCGTGTCCAACACCTCACCTGTAAATATTTAACCACGTCATTTGCTCTTACTTTCAATATTTTATTGATGCAAAAGTGGTTATAGTTGTGCAAAGGTTGATCTTAAAACGGAGCATGAAGCGTCACTGGGGTGACACCGAGTTCACCAGGCCAGCCAGGGATGAATGGTAGTGTTTTTTTTGCAGAAAATACATTAATTATGTATTATATTCATTCCCTTTACTGCCCAGGTCATACAGACCTTATTTCACTAACGTTTTTTATATACTTTTTGGTAGCACTTTATAATAAGTACACACTATTTAGCGTTAATAAAGCACGAGTAAACACTTAATTGATCATTTGTAAACCATCGTTACAACATGAACGCTCATTAGTATGAAATACTAGTAACTCATTTGTATGAAATACTTAACTAACAACTAGTAAGGACCTGAATGAATCATGAATTGCAGTATTAAAACACGTTTATAAAGTACATGTTAACCATTAGTGCATCATCTATAACTCCTTAATAATTGGTTTGCAATATATATTACTTAATAAAAAAATGGAAATGCATAATAATCAAGCTTATTAATCAAGAATAAAACATTTATAACTTCATGAATTGCATACTAATGAGTTACTGAGTGTTCATGTTGTAGCAATGGTTTATAAATGATTAATTAAGTATTTACTCATGCTTTACTAAAGCTAAATAGAGTGTAGTTATTATTAAGGGCTACCTATTTCTTTTATTTCCATGGTTACACTTCTTTGTTTTCCACTTCACCTTGTTGCCCTGCTGGTATTTTCCTTTCCGTGAACTCATATTCACTTAGCTGAAGATTTTTCATTACAGCTATGTCTGCAAAATAATTTGCCCTTTAAAAGACAACTAATGCGAGGAGTGGATGGTGGTTCTGCTGAAATATGCTTTCTCCCCCTCTCCTCTCCTCACAGACCACTGGAACATTTGCATAACATTTCTCTCTCCGGCGTGGAGCTGTGACGAGTCGCGGGTCCTCCTCGGTACAGAATATGAGAAGTGAAGTGTGAAATAAAGCAGCCGATGAGGCCGTGTTTTCTTGAGGTGGTGGAGATGAAGAACGGACATGGTGTCGCAACAGGTATCTGGAACACAAACTCTTTCTTTGAAACTTTATTTATTAGACTTCATGGTCGATGGAATATCATCAAGAATGTTTTGTCGGAGCGAACAGTACCTCGGACGATTCAATTTATGAGGTGATCACATTTTCACCGTATGGAGCCTTGTAATAAAAGGAAATTAATAAATGTTCAGAAAGAAATTGCACATATAAAACTCATCCGGGAAATGCGATACCTCAGCGTGGTTTCACTTCGTAGGGTTGTCTGTATGAGTTACACTTAAATTAGCTAATAAAAATTATCTTTATCATAACAGAAACTACCCGCCAAACTAGACTTTTACCGTAACACCCAAGCTATCCACTGTCCTTAAAGAACTCATGAAGAATGAAAAGGGTTCCTTAATGGATGTTTTAGTCTTACAAAGAACCCTTAACAGAACATTTATTCAAAAAAGGGTTATTTAGAAGCTAAGGGTTCTGGGTAAAACATCAGCCCCTTTAGGAAGAACCCATCATTGTGCTCTATGGAGAATTTTAATTATATTTCACCAAACATTGAGATAAAGGAAAAGTTTACATCTTTTCAAATCTCCATTTAATTAATTTGAGTTATAATTATTCATGCCTATTCATCTGTATGTTGTACTTGTCTGATAAGCTGTAAGTACATTCAGCTGAAAACCCAATTACCTGTATGTCTTACAGTCAGTTCAAACTCGATGTCATAACAGTGGAGAGAGGAGGTGGGAAGGTAAGAAACTAAGTGTGATGATGACGCAGGAGCAATTATGCGATTAGACCACATACGTTCACTGTAAATGAAAATCATGATCCGCCATCATTTATTCTTTGAATCGAGAGGAAAAAGGGTAAAGATTTTCCGACAGCGAGTGGCGTGAAGTGCGACGGCCTCTCAAATCGTCCGCTGCTCTCTAATTAGAAAGTCACCGGTATCAATCACCCTGCAGTGGCAGGCTAATTTTTTCATCATCAATTACCTTGAACATTTTGGACGCTGATCAGACGAGACCCGTCTTAAACCCACTGCCGAGCTGTCATTGGCGCTAATGGAATTTTAAATCTTCCCTCACAGTGGAGTTCTACTTAAGTGCGAGTCCCAATTATGGGGAGGGTAATTTAGCTAATCTCTTCGAAAAAGCGACGATAGGCCGCAATCAATATCAAAATATGTGCCCTGCTTAGGAGCCAGCAGTTCTCCTCCATTCCCACACACCAGGTCACCGCTTCAGAGATCAATGCATACGACAAAAGGTGCAATCAAATGGGTTTTGTGTTAGTTTATTTGTGCTTTTGCCTTGGGCTAAATGTGAAAATAGGAGTCAAACAGCTTCATTCTCAATCACCAAAAGCCAAACTAAAGGGAAATGAGAGTTGAGTGTACGCTTCATGGTATTGGTTGGTGGGTCTGAGGACTCTCAATTGAGCAGGAAGAATGAATTTGGAAATAATACTTACGTTTCCTGCTGACATTTGGTCCATGACAAGGCACAGTATTTCAAAAAGCTAATGGATGGATTCCCATTACACATGCTGTGGATAATCATGGTCCCCAGAGGATGAACTGTGGGGTTCCCGTGTCAAACTGTGACTCTGTAAACTGTTCCCTCGGCATCAGGCCAAGTTCTATTTGTGCACAACATATTTCAAAAACTAAAAAGGCAGATTGAAATGAAATTGGCTCCCAAAGGATAAACTCTGTTTATTACTCAATAATCTTGCGTCGAGTACCCCCATCAGAAAAAAAAAACACAGTAAACAGGTAGTAGGATCATTTGAATCCTTTGTGAGAATGATGGAAAAATACTGCAAAGAGAAATAGTTCCTGAATGTAGGTAGTACAGCGTAGTAGAGTTAGAGGTACACATTAGTCTCGTCAAGTCAGGCGAGTACAAAGTAATACATATTGTGTATTGAGTCCTAACCTCGTATTAAAAATAGTTAGCAACACCGGGCTAACATTGGGCGACTGCTGGACTCCACCAGTGAGAGATATTGTGGAACACACATCCTTTAGGCCGCCAAATCTTAGATGCAAAGACTCCAACAGCTCGATGAAGTTTGCAAGGTTTTTTCAGCCTCACGTTTCCACGATAGTTTTCCACGTTAGAACAGCATAGTAACAACCTTTGTGTTGTCTACACATAGTAACACATCACCACCACTGCAGCCTTTAGGGGCTGCTGGTACAGATTTCGATTCCTAGTCTCATTAAAATACATTTCACATAATGATGTCAATAATTTACAACTTTTGAGGGGAATTTTATAGGCTTCTCAGTTAAGCACCTATTATGTTCCTTATTTTTCAACATGACACACTATTACAGAGCTTCTATGAATAGAAGCCGTATCATCTCTCATTTCTATTTCTGTTCATCTTTTTAAAATTCAATCAATAACCTCCGCCAATACATTGATTTATGAATGTGCTCTGCTTTTTGCCTGCAGCTGAGCTTTTAATGAGTTATTCCAGACACATTTTGCTGCCCCTGTGCCACATTATAATCTCCTTTGAAGAGCTTAAAATATTGTTATACGTCTGGATGCTGTGTGGAGGAGGCAGTCAATGGAAAGTGTATATATATATATATATATATATATATATATATATATATATATATATATATATATATATATATATATATATATATATAAATGTCTGTGTGAGATGTCGTTTACATCCAGAGGGGAATCATATTTACATGCTCACAGTAACTTGACTACTGGCTTGAGTTAAGGCCTTTTTAAGGTTAAACTGTCTCTATTACCAATGAAATCAACCAATAAACACAAAATATCTCTCCCTCATCTGAACGTTGCTTTGTCTTTCTACAAGATATCCCAGCAGTGACAATATGCAAAGTTTAAGTCTCTCATGTGGTTTCGTTGGAGTGAAAATCTAGCCTCAATGTGTCCAAGCTTGTAGAAAGAGCAGAATTGAATAGATGCTTATATATTTCATAAACCAATTTATTAACACTGACAGAATACTCTCACCACAAGGCCCCGTATATGAGCTGTTCTGGAGCTTTCTGTCATGTCCCATAATCTTCATTAGCAGATGGTGCTGTCACGGGATTGCAGATCTTCAAATTGCCCTTTTTTTTTTGAGCATTTTAAAGAACTTCTCGTCCGTGTTGGCTTCAAAGTTGAGCTTCAAAGTTTCGACCCTGACGTCGGAGAGAGAGCGGTTTACTGGAGATAACGTCATACGACGCAAAGCTCCATCCATTGTAAATCTGTGACGAGATTATTCCGTCAACTGATGGAGCACATCAACCGTCTCCGCCTGCCAGATGCTTCAAAGAGCTACAAGACAAATGTAAACGCTCTCTATACATGATTTCAGTATTGTGTTGCTCAAATAGATTTTTCTTTGGAGTTTTTCATTAAAAAAAATAAATAAATAAACTTTTTGTAGATTAAATATAATTAAAAGCTAAAACCCAATGAACTTCCGTGCCCTCTCTGTTTTTTCTCTTTAACTGATTCCTGATTCTCCTTATTCTGTGGAAACGTTCACTCAGCACAACCAAATAAGGCCGAGACAGCTTCTCCAATCACGGCTCACCCTCACCTGTCTCACCTGTCTCCCCCGAGTGTTGGCAGTCAGACTAAAGCCAGACAGAAAGCTCTAAAAGAAAAGAAAAAAGGTACTTTTAAACAGAGCCGTGTACTGTATTGTTATCCCCGTGGGCTTTTGTACGCATCAGCAACATTAATTCTTCTTGTTTATCTATTTTGTCAGCTCAGTGGATTTGGATGCCAAACACATACAGTATAAAAAGGCCAACAAAGTGATTGTATCTTTTAAATAAATGATTATCATTCTAAAAGGTTAAATAAATAAAATGTGCAGTAAAAACAAAGCCAATTTACACACGTGAAGTCACCATAATGAATATTGAAATTATTCCCCTAAATGATTAATAGACACTGGAAGCATTATATGTGTAGATAACTGAGGGAGAACCAATGAAATGACACGAGGCATTGGGCAACAAATAAGATGACGACGCTTCATCTGTAAATTAGGAAACCAGCCACAGTAGTCGGCTGGATGAGGGAAATATTTTGGGTTCATTGAGAGGGTTGGATGTTGATTGAGCAGAGCTTTTTTTGGAGGGGGTTGGGGGGCAACAGGAGCGTCTGCCTCCCGGGACCCTGCTGGGATAATCCATCCTCGATAACCGGAATGAGTTTTATTCTAATCTTCGTCTTATCTGCGCTGACTCTGTTTGGATGTATGCGAGACACATTTTCTCCTTTATGCACCTTAGGTTCAATTCACAAAGTCAGCATGAGTGTGTTTAAAGTAGTTAATTAAAAACACACACGCACACACACACACACACACACACACACACACACACACACACACACACACACGCACACACACCGGCGCTAGACAACGTTGCTACGGAGAAAACCACCACGGTTCACGCTCCACGAAGCCGGATTTTCTCGGATTCTCATTGATTTTCAAGTATTGCAGGAAACTTATTTGTGTATTTAGGTATTGATTTTGCAGATCATAGAAGTGACACAGGGGGGGTATTGCTTTGATTTGTTCCCGGTCTTCAGTACAGTTACAGCTTTTGAATGCGTTCCCATCAGTAAAGGGTGCCGCAGTCATTAAGCAGTCCCCGCTAATTAGTTTTGAAACTGTGAAATTAATTATGAATTAAAGATGCAATCAACTAATAATGTTGTTTCACATTCCTCTCATACTCTGTGTTTCAACCCATTGTATCAATGAGTGGCACTCCATGAAAGTGGGATGCTGAAGTCTGTAGACACACACACACACACACACACACACACACACACACACACACACACACACACACACACACACACACACACACACACACACACACCCCTCCCTTTTAGGAGAACTACTGTTCAAGCTCATAATACTACAAACACACACACACACACACACACACATACATGTGCAAACACACACAAACAGCCACACAGTGACACACACACAAAAACAGAGAAACATACACACACACACACTTTATTTGTTCAAGCTGTGAATTTAAAGGATTTGCCAATAACTTCAGTGATGTTTTTTTACGAATGACATTTCACTTCATTTTAAAATCACACACACACACACACACACACACACACACACACACACACACACACACACACACACACACACACACACACAGAGAGATCAAAATAAAAGTGATCCCCATAAAGAATGTGGATTATTGAGTCACACACTACCTGTCTGAGCAACACACCTCCTTTCCAGATCAAATGTATAAGTGTGTCATTTAGCAGGACCTCGGGCGATAAATTAAACGTAAGTCGCTCTCGCATCCGAGGGACAGGCAGAGACAAATATCCCCTTAGTGTCAGCGGTCGATGCTGGAATACCTCACAGGTGGAGTCCAGAGAGAACAGAAAACAGCGGAAGCCTCACTCCCGACAAAGTGCAAAGGTATTTTCCACACCCGCTATATCACAATCTCCATTATTCTATTAATGGAGACTTGGGCCGCACTTCTGATTAAAATGTCAGTGTCGCGAAGGCGAAACCTCGTGGTGACCTCCCCGAATTTGAATTAATGAGATATTTAGACTGTGGTTTTCTTTCCCCCGCTGCCCCCCGAGGGCCACGTGATTATCCTAAGCTGTGGAGTACATCTGTGTCTATTAATTTTCATCTGACACTAAGTAGGCAGGCACGTATTCAGCAGACACCCCGGTCGCGAGGAGTGCAGCTTTGAACCCGCACGCTGTGGGTCGACAGGCGGTTTTTGTAAAGCTGATGAGCTCCTGGACTGATGGCCGCTGATTATTGTTGCGCTCCGAGCACGGAGGAGTATTGTAGTAGCTTCCAGCGGACTCAATTAAGCAAATGTCTCGTCACCTTTTTGAGGGGTGTATCGCTCGGATGCCATACGAGTTCTTACTCATGTTCCTCGTTCACGTCGCCGCACTGAATGAATGATATGACGAGAAGCTTCCAATGTGCTCTCCTCACGGGGGACAGCACAGCTCTGAGATCAGCGTGACGGTAAAACCCGAGGCCACGATGAGAATCCACGAGAAATCCATTGGAAAAGTCTGACTGCCTTCCCTGTCTCCTCCCCGGCACTTACAACAATCACAAATCACCTGAACCAGCTCCAACAAAGGGAATCTATCACAGAATGACATCATAAATTTACTTCTTGGAGGGAGTGACATCATTAACTCCTCCATTTGTCTTCCTGCAACGGTGCTCCTGCATAATCAGCCAGCTAGAAGGCTCTGAATTCAGGCTTCGATCGCTATATAGTGCCACAATTCCTCAAGCCTCCGTGTGACTCTTGTAACACGCTGCAGTGTGAAATGTTGCTAAGTTATAAATGAACAGTTTGTCCACTCTCACATGCATGCAATTATGTATTTACTATGTATTGCAGGACATTGATTAAAAGGCTACTTTGTCTCTGCATTATGACTCGTAAAACACATGAAAGCATGTATTGACTTTTAAAAGCATGCTTTCTCTATATCAAGTTTGCCAGAAAAGGATACAGTAATAAGTTATGTGAAGAAGAATGTAACAATAATAAGCTCTTTTCAACATTTCAGATCAATATTATCGAGACAGAATAACGAGACTGATCTGCAGGTGTACTGTTCTCCCTATGTGTTTTACTTCTTTTTTTTACTACTTTATTGACTTCCAACATCAAATCATCTTGTCAACGTTGAATCAGAGTAGAACTAGAAAAGTAAATGCAAAAACATCTTAATTGAATAGCAGATCAATATTAACAGCCTTATGTTCACAATTCACCTTGACATGCGAACAAAAGTCACTATTCCTAATTGTACAACACGTGAAGAATATAAAACACTTACAGTCATTGCTTTCTGAGGAATACAGGCGAAGGATGACTGTGGATTAAACATGGGGTGCCACACAGCCGTGACCATGCTCCCTTCAGTTTACCGCTCTTAACTTCCTACTTCCTGTTTCTCACTTCCTGCTTCATTACAGGTGTCAAAATAAAAGCGCTACACCCATTTATGCATGAAACAATTAAAACACATAACAGTTCTTTAACATATGCAGGGCAGAACAGCAGGCAAAACTAATATTTTGAAGTGGTGACATAAGACTGGACATGGTTAGTTAGCTGTTTTAATATTTAACCAAAGCCATCATCTTTCCTATGCATTTCACAGGAGGGACCCACCATCCTGCCCAACAACCTCCCAGCAACTCAAGTGTGGTTAAAGAGCAACATTTAACTGGAAAAGACTGGGGGCGAATTTATATTTCTGTTAGAATGATTCAGACTCAACATTTCAATAAGTAAAGGTATTTTTAAGGGTTTGAAGTGAGAGAAGTGCAGAGACCCAGCAGAAAAAGATATTCCTGCTGAAAACCCATTAAAGGTATCAGATCTCTGAGGCTATTCAAGGTTGAAGTTCATTATTAAACATATTTTACGTTGTAAATACATTTCTCTTTCCTAAAGATATAAAGAAAAATGCCACACAAGGTAAATGGATCATACATATTTCTTTTGAAGCTTGTACCCTGCTCACTCCACTGCTCAAATACTGTACATTACACTATTATGGACCATCTTTTTCAAAGCCATTAGGACTTGTAACATGAAAAGCAGCAAAGTAAATGGGCCAAAACATAAGCATTATGGTCATTTGGATAAAAGGTCCTCCACAAATCAAATCGTAAGTGAGCGGCATCATATTGTCTTAATATATTCTCTCCCATGTCATGCAACAGATTCCTGCGTCATGTAAAATGCAGCAGTTCATCCATTTGTGATGGAGCTACAACGACGCTGTGGGTTTGTGCTGACACCACATCACATGACCCTGACACCTAGAACAACGCCGTGTGTGTGTGTGTGTGTGTGTGTGTGTAAGACGCTCTGGATTTGAGCACCAGCCTTTTTTTTTACCTCTCATCCTCACATATTGATACCCAGGTTTTACTCTTAGTTCAGTTTTGTAGAAGAAAGAAATACGAAGAAGAAGAAAATCCAAGGCCCTTCCTAATATGAGCTCGTCAAATACTGACACTTTTCCACGCCTCTTGGTGTTTGATACGTTTGATTGCGTTTGTATGAGACACATGTGGCTTTCAAGTTACTACAATGTAAACTATCCAGGTTATTATTAGACGCAGAGTTAATGCTGCGAGTGGGATAACCCGAGGCCGGCGGGTCGAACAAACACAGGACTCTCACCCCGGAGACACCTGTTCCTGTTCTGTGTGTGAAAGCAACAAAGTGTTGTTTGTCTTTGTGTTAAAAAAGTTAGGTTTCATTTTCATATACAAACCTAGTACTTATAACCCAAACCTTAAGGTTTTTTTCCTGATCCAATGTGAGGTCCTGGGACAGGAATGTCCTGTGTGTACAGATTGTAAAGACCTCCCAAGCGAATTAGTAATTTGGGATTTTGGGCTATACAATATAAACTGAATTGAATTCATATTTTGTGTCCAAACCTAACAAAGTGGTATAAATTCACAGCGTTCACCACATGTGAGCGTCATAGTTCGGTGCGTTAGAAAGTGACGCCAAGGGTCCCTATAATGAGATCAGGTTTCAAATAATAATTCCCATACAAGCAATGTAACTTTCCTCTGTTTAATCAAATAATAATACAAAAAATCTTTGAAACACTGAAGTCATACAATCCCTGAAACTTATACAATTGCGGCCTCTTTGTCTATTGATTTCCCCGAGGAGTCCAACACAGTTAATTTAAAACAGCTCATTTTCTAAAGTGAGAGTCAAAGGAAGAGAGATAAAGAGCGCGAATAAAAGGGAGGGAGGGAGTAGGAGAGGAGAAAACAAGCTACACTGTGCTGAAGAGGGTTGCCATTGGTTTTCCAGTATCATACAGTGCATTTGATGGCAACCGCTGTTAGTTTGACATAATACATACTTCCTTTCATGCCCATTGTTATTGTAGAGAATGTGTCATATTGCATAGAATGGCACAGGCCAGATGCAAAAGGTTGTGTAACAGTGGACCAGGCATTTAGCTCTCAGTTTGATTGAGACTACGAATGCACTTCAAAGATGAATGTATAATATGTACAGAAATACTGACAGGGGTTCTCTTGCTAAGCCGAGAGGAAGGAAAAAACAATTGGACCATGAAATCAGACCTGAAGGATCCCAAGCCAACAAGCTGCTTGATCCATTTACCTGACTGTCTGGATCACAGTAGGAGTGGGAGGAACCAGGAGGCAACAAATCCCTACACGAGTGATGAGAAGAATTAAATCAATATTACATTTTCTTTGTTCACTAACTTCCTCAAATCTTCACGAGCACTCTACAAATGTTGGATGTGCTGTATTTCCACTAAAACGATTTGTGTAAAATGAAAAGAACAGCAAATATTGGTTTTTGAAAGTTTGATAAAAAAATTCAATGCAGACTACTGTCTGTGAAAGTAATCAATACTATTACATCAGCAATGGGTCAAATGTGTAAAGGTGCAAGATCTGAGATTGGGAGCATTTTCATTGCTTCTCAACGGCTGTCAACATGTCAATGGCGAGATGGCAGCTCACAGCTAACGGTGCTAACTGAGCTAACTGAGGGGGATCCGGAGGTTTTGTTCTGCAACAGAGCTGTCGCGGTCGGGACGGTGTAATCGGGTGTTAATCGCCGTAGATGACCAGCGGGGCACGCTCACATGCACATGCACCATGTCAGCCAAACAAGGAGAAGCAACACACCAATAGTAAGAGTGACATTACATTCAAAACTCTTGTTTTTCTATATTAAGGTTCAGGATGTTAAATACAACACATTTAATGAGAAAGGGGTTGCTTTGAACAACCTCACAGAGAATAATCTGCAGTTACCCTGATCTCATCATCAGAACATTTTAGTGTCTTTGGGCTCATCATTTTGTTTTCACTTGTTTGGTTCTGTCTCACGGCTCTCATCAATGCCGTTTCCAGGCTCAGAAGATACATTTGTTTTGTGCTGAGGACATTTTGATGTGATGGTGGCGCGAGAGGAAAGGTAAGGGGATCATGAAAGATATTACAGCCTGAGAGAAAGATTAATGTCCATACCAAATACCAAATCCATCTCGTGGAGATCTTTACACAACAGACCAGCTAAGTGACTGACATCGGCACTAGTATGGTTGAGAATCCAAAAAGCAAAATAGAAAATATCATGAAATTGGAGAAAACAAAATTAAAACTTATTTTTTCTCCAAATAACCTATTTTCTATCAGCTTAATTCTGCTAAATGTCTATATTATGAATTTCACTGGCAGTTACTGCCTAGGTCAGGCCTGGCCAACCCGCGGCTCCCGAGCCGCATGCAGCTCTTTGCCTGGTTTCATGCGGCTCTTGCGTTCATATCGAATATTTTATTTATTTATTTTTTTTTAGTGTCAAACTCAAGGCGCGACGGCTTGAAAGCCATGAAATCGCGGACCCGTTTTCAGTCTTTCGCGGACCCGTTTTCAGTCCGTCAGTACGGTCATTTTACATGAAAAATAAAATAAAAATAAATCCTGTGCTTTTATTTTGAAGGGATTTTTTAATGCGGCAGAGTGCAATTTATTCAATTTCAGTCATATTGATGTAATGTGTTGTAACTCTGTTACGTTATTCATTCTGGTCACATGACATCTATTCTTCTATCCATCCAGGGAGGGAATCCTCCTCTGTTGCTCTATGGAGGCTTCTCCCTGTTTTCCCTGTGAAATGGTTTTTACTATCTTTATTTGGGGAGTTTTTCCTGATCTGATGTGAGGTCCCGGGACAGGATGTTATGTTACAGATTGCACATTTTAATTTGTGATCTTGGGCTGTATAAAATAAACTGAATTGAATATTCACACACTCCTCAATGCTGCACACTTTACTTGCGTGAGTTTACACATCGGACTATTTGTGATAGTTCGCTTCATTCCGTGAAATGGAATATTTCTGTGTTTGGCATACTGTGACACTATCTCACTTTCAAACGGCGCCATATTTTCATTAAATCAAATTGAGAAGTTGAAAATGTTCCTCGCGGCTTGTCATTCAGGAGTGATGGTGAGTCCTGCAGCCAGACCAGTTGAACCACTGCCCCAGACCACATGCATGTTCTTATTAGACTTATGTCCTTCTCAGCTGTGACAAAAAAGCTTTGAACAAAGTTAATATAATAGCGTGTGTTTTAATCTTTGTCTTTGTTATTTTCATCTGTTAAGTTTGATCTGTGATAGAGTAATGTGGGTTTCTTAACCCTAAATTAAATGGATTTAGGTCGTAGTAACAGAGACATTTTAATTTTTGGCTCGGGGGGGGGGGGGTCTTTGCGGTAACACAGTAAAACATGTGGCTCTTAGTCTCTGACTGGTTGGCCACCCCTGGCCTAGGTACTCATACATATCTCATTAATGTAATTGTTTGCATGATGGCTTTCAGACAGAAGTCTTTGTGAAGTCCAAACCCACCGTTAAGTCTTTCAAAGTGTATTTTAATCAGGGTAATGATGGCTCTCATTGAGCACGGCAACCATGACAGTCTGATTTGGTTGGTTGGTCACTGCTATGTGCATATCAACCTCTATCTTCATATGTCAATGAAGTTGGAAAGGAAGAAAAACAAGCATCCGTACAGGGAGCAGATCATTTGATTAAGCGCCGAAGGTTTAATAGTGCCAGTTATTGTGGATGGAGAAGAAGAGGCCGTCGAGGGTACAACCAATCTGATCACCAAACAGAGCTGTGACAAATAGCTCTGACAATCCCGTCAGCGGTGCACACATTGGGCCAGAGTGTCTGAAGCTGAATGGAGACCCGCCAGGCCCTGCGTGACAAATTGTCTCAGAATGACAATCTGTCTGCCTGCCCACAAACTTTCAGCTGTCAAATAATGTGAAGTCAGTGCTTAGAGATTACGGAATAAATACCATATTTCAGCTCTCTTACATTTTTCCCCTTCCCCCATTTCCTTTCTTTCTTTTTGCACTTTTTAAAACGCAAGCAGAAAGGCTGCCTCATATATATTATACAACACTATTAAACTATTTTAAATATGGTACCTAAATTAGTATTGATCAACAAGATTAGTGGTCTAATCTCTGTAAACATTTTGTGAAATGTATAGAACATGTGCAAAAAGCCAAAAGTCAGCCTTAACCATATCAACTATAAAGACCTAAGTATGGGTAATTACACCTGCATAAGGAAGGAGAAACAGTGGTCGCATGATGCAGCTCACCAACTGGGAAGCAGATAACAGAATCACTGCTCGAACTTCAGAACGCATGTAACGCATAGGTGCCAGTGAAGAACCAGTGGTGCCGTTGTTTTTCTGATCTTACAAAGCTTTTGTTAGGTTTACCGTACAATTTGGGTTATAAGCCGCTACTTTTCCCTCAACTTTGACCCGTGCGCCTTAAATATTGGTTTACGGATAATTTGTGGATTTTTCCGATTCTAAATTTAGCAGCAGTTGCAGAGACATGTTAGCTAGCGAGCGTTAGATACGAGCGTTAGCTAGTGAGCTAACTAGCACTAACGAGCTAGCTAGCACTAGCTAGTGACTCAGTAGCGGTAGCAACAGCGGCTTATAAACCGCTGTGGCTTGTTTATGATTAAATACAACTTATTGTTTTAGTAATTGCGGCTAATAAAAGGGTGCGCCTTATAACCCGCAATTTACGGTAGTTAGAGTTTGCTGAATAAAGGGCGGCCTCATAAACCCATATTCCAGACCAGTGCAGTGTCTTTACTAGCATTATGAGCTCCTGCAGAGCGCTTGACAAAGTGAAAAGTCTGACCCTCATTCATTTACTTTGCAAACAGCTATTCACAGGTTTTGAACCACAAACCAGTTATATGCCTCCCTCACCCAACTATGCAAATAGTCACCTTTCCGAAGCAAGATTATTCAAAAGTTATCACTTCATATTAAGATTTAGATTAAGATGATATATTCATAGTAAAACGTACTTTATAATAGTGTAATTTACCTGGAAATACCAAGTACATTAAGCGCGTTATTTAAGAGCAGATAAAACTCTCTCTAACTTCCCCCCCAGGTCTGATTTTAATATCATCAGATTCAGACTTTATCGGAAAAGCGGAGGTAATACTACCATTAGAGGATGTATAACAAGCATCAAGGTACTCATCCTCTACTTGTTCAATATATTACAGCAGCAACGTTCCCCAAAGATAAATATGTCCTGTGAGTCCCACTGTTTTCTAACAATACTCCTGGCAATGTTTCCCAGAGAACATGTCTCACACCTGACATGCAATCAGTCTACTCAAATCAGAGGTATGCAGTGACTAAAACAAAGCACCTAACATGCAACAATAGGATGCCATTTGAGGTGTTATTTTCACATCAAAAAGTAGCAGTGCATGTGTGTGCATTGCTTACTCACCCCTCTTCCACTAATTATGCAAATATATCCAAAAATAACTTTAGGTTCGGTCCAACCAAATCACAGAACAATATTTTTTCGGCACTATCCAGCCATGCAGGTCATTTTTGGGGGGTTTATTTGGCCAAGTATTGAGATATTAGTCTTTGAGATTTCCGCTTGACACCCCGATACAATGAAGGCAGATTGAATTCTGTTGGTGGTGCTCACGGGAGTGAAAAATAACATTCGGAAAACTACATCTCTTTCTCAAAATAATGCCTTGGCTCCTCCGTAAAATCCACTCTGTGCAGGTTTTATTGGAACTACTTTCCGCTGGAAAAAAAATAGTCCCAGTGAAAATTGTTGACAGCAACATCTGTTAGGCAGTATTACTCAACACAGCAACACTATCTAGGTCCCTCTGCATTGCCATAGGGGCTGATAATCTTGAGAGATATGTAATGAAGGAGATTCAGCTCTCTGCTCACAGGCTAAACAAAGCCTGTATTCTTAGACTTGCAGGACCAGAGGCATCCACAGTAGATTTATAAGATCAAGGCAAATTCATGCACCCTGTTTATATATATATTTATATAAAGAAATACAAAATCCTGAATGGGATGATGTAGGCATGACTTGAATACATAACATTGAAACCACAGGGAAACTGTTGAGCAATATACTGCACTGTTAATCAAACTGTAATTTCAGTTCAATAAAGGATAAGCTTATTGGAGACAGACGGGTGTGAATAATTAGCTGCGACAGTGTCACATGTGTTCTGTCACAAAACAACACAGCAAAGGTCTCAACGGGTTCTGTGCTAATAAAACACAACACCAAAATTAAAGATATAATTGCAAAAATGCATGGTCAAACAAAAAGCAGTGGTGCATGCTACAGTGCACAAAATGTAGAAAAATGCGAAAGCAGAGCTTGTTAGAGAATAAGCTGTTGGAGTGGAGGAGCCTAAAGAATGGATTTCCAATAAGGCAGATGCACATTAAAGTAAGCCTAATGTCAGCATTTGCATAGACACACATCATTTGAATAAGGCTTTAATGTATTTTCACACCCATGCACATTACACAGCAGCGCCACAGATCTCAGGTGCTGTTTTCTTCTCTTCTTCTTCTTCTCTTCGTCATTCAGGGCATCCCTTTGGTAGATTCCGAAAAGGCCCTCTGGCATTAACATGACTTCTGAAGTTTTCTAAACAAATATTTGTGGGGTTAGGTTGTGTTAGGAAAATGAAAATCAGCCTAAACCCACTGGAGCAGTATCTTTGCACAGAACAGCCCAGTATACCAAAGAATTATGTCCATATTGGACATGGGATTTCACAGAGTGGTCCAATGTTTATTCATTTAATGTTGGGCATAGATGGGCCTCTGCAATAGAGGCAGCTCCACAATAAATTACACCCAGAATAGCACAATGACACCACAACTAACAATCACCAGAGCAGTCATGACTGGTTTCTCTTTCAAACCTGTTTTTAATTGTTTTGGTATCTATGTGTGATCAAGAGGTTCTACAATACATTAAATGTGTAAATGAAATTGAATGCACACATTCCGTAATCAGTTTATTTTGCAACCTTGCTCACTATTTTAACATGTTTACCAAATTGTAGATCGGAATCTAACAGAAAGCCTGTGAAACCTGTCCAATGCGTTGTCCATTAACCTTTAAATTTAACTGAACAGCTCCTCTGGAGGGCTGGATACTGGAAGAAAGGTAACAGGAGTTTTCAAACCATGCTGCTATTGATCGAAACGGCTGACAGTTGGCTGACAGAACAGCTACCGGATACATATGCTGCAAGACATGATTCTGGTAAGTCATGAATATATAAACTGACGAGAAATGGGCCAAGAACAGAGCCCTGTGGGACTCCTTTTTTATTCTCTTTGGTAGCAATCCATAACGAGCCATTGAACATGACCTTAGCATGCTGGCTTCATAAATCAGACTATTGTTTACAAGAAAGATAAACCCTCTTGACAATCTTCTCTTCACTGCAAAACAGAACTTCAGCTCCCAGAGGGATGAGCAGGAAGAGTTTGAGGTGATGTCTGTCCAGCTGATATCTTCCACTTTGCCTGGAGGAAGTCTTCAAATTGCCACGGCTAGCCCTGAGAAAGACTTTGTTGCACCAATGTGTGCATGCAGAATCCCAGATGAAGCGAGGCCGTTCTTTGGTTTTCCCTGATGAGCGAACTGAACAACAATCTGCTGAAAGGAAACAGCAGTTATACCTAAATCCCAGCACTCAGGGCACTTGACAGTGTTACACAAAGGACACAGAGAAGTAGAAGCAACAAAGGAAGTGCAGGAGAATGTCTTCTTGCCATCAATAAGTGATGTCATTGTGCGAGCATCCAGAGTTTATAACAGCTAGATGCTCCACCAACCAAAGCAGCAGCTGGAAGATTCCCCAGTTAATATTTTGATTATTATCTGATGGTTCTTGATTCATACCAGTCAGTTCTATGGACTTCTCAAAGTGGCACGTAATAAATCAGAATGACAGAATGTAAACTTTATTCAATCAACATGTTGAGCCCAACAGCGTATGTGTATACGACATGGCTGAGTCCTTGTTATCCAATGCAGTCAAACTCTAAGGACATTACACCTCCAACAAAGAAGTTTTACAATTACAGCGTATACAAAAAATTATGTACAATCAATATATGCAACCAGACAGTCATAAGCATTCTGACATTTCCTAAACAAATGAATATTACTGTCTTGGTCCCAGTCTCAGTAGAGAGAAGTCCAATAAGTACTATGACATTTTTTCTTGCAACATTTTAGACCTCAGACCTCGGACTCTTTGTAAGGTGGCACTCAGCTGCAGGTGTGACGATGCCTCATGAGAACAGTGCAAGGTGAGTTGATTGACAGCTGGTGCTGGTTGACTAATTACATTGTCCTTTAAATGCAGTCGTGTGCTGGGCCTCTGATGACTTCCACACGCCTTGTTCAGGCGGCTATGGTCCGCTCAACTGTGTGGGAAGCTGTGAGCGACGGGACCGTGTGCCAGTCGCTTATCATCGGTGTATTTTTGTCAGAAGTGTGTGAACAACAGAACATCGTCTGTGGACGGGCTGCTGTGTCTGTGTTGGGAGAACTCACGGTGACAGCAATAGAATATTATATATTTATATATATATATATATATTGTTTACAATTTTCATGGCATTACATGTTCCTCTATTAATGATGATATTATGACTTTATTCTCATAGTAGTACAACGATCAAGTAATACACATTTCTCAAAAGTCGCATGACATTTCAACTTTTTTTATACAAAATGCCACAACCATATTCTTCTAAAACTACAACCTTGTTGTCATAATATTGCAAGTTTTACCTCAAAATGTTGTATTTGTTTTTTGGAACTTGAATGTTCTTCCCCCAGGAGTGACCCTAATGTTTGCTTAAAGCTTGTGATGACAGAGTGCCGCTAGTTTGAATCTCATGTCACAAGCAGACAGATTCGCAGATGGACGTGTTGAGTACAAATACAGATGCGCTTTGAAATTATTTGGGGTTATTTATAAATGTAAGGCGATGTAAGGGATTTCCCAACAGTGTATTAAGAGTGTAAGAAGCCTTGAGAAATGTTTCCCATCCCATTGTAACATTTCAATGCTCTGTACGGTAATTTATATTTATCTTGAAATGTTTCTATCAACTGATAATGCTGTTTTGTGCAGATGGTCTCTATGGTGAAATGACTGAATAATAATGTATTTAAGGAAACATTAACAGCATAAAACACCACCCTGTTGAAGGCAAAGCGGGATATTGTTTGGTGAATGAAGCATGGTGGAAAAGCCTTTGCCCATCAGCATTATTATTTACATTATTTACATTTTTAGCATGAATGTGAAATACCTTTGTTAAATGTACTCTTACAGCAATACCAAGCAAAAAAAACAACATTATTCTTTCCTAATGTCACTCTTTTTAAACTTTCACTTGAATATGTGAGCTTGTCCTATTCTCCTTCCAGTCCAGGGAAGTGGAGAAATTATTGAGTTACTTAAATGAAAATTGAACAAACTGTCCTAAATTGCAGAGCGATGGTCAACTTAACTGAAGGTCACATTTGCATACACATTTCCCTCGATTGACTTGTAACCTGAACACCGGTGGCTCGGAGCGAGCGAGTGTTTTATCCAGTGACAGCGGCAACATGCTCGAGTGCCGGCGAGCGAGCCCTCGGCTGTGTAAAGTGTTTTTCACATATGCTGAAAGCTCTTTTTTTTTTTCTCAGACAACAAGCCTTCCCTCTTCGAGAGAGCGCAACAGGCACGCACACCAACAACGACAAAAAAAAAACGCCTTTGGTGCAGAAATGTCATGCAAATTGATTCGTAACTGAATGTGGAATAAAGCAGCACAGTGTCTCAGGTGAGGAGGAGAGCGACACACAGAACACGTTTCCAGCTCTGCAGACGGGAAATGGGGCATTGATGGCCGCTGCCCTCTTTCTCTTCTTGACACATTTAGATCCTGAAGTGAAACTCCTCAAGCGAGTTGACTTTTGAATAGCAGCCCATTTTTATTTTTTTTTACTTGCTAAAATTCCAGATAATGACCAGGGTGTCGATTTTTTTTATTTTTTTTATGTATTTTGGGCCTCTTGCCCCCCCACGAGCAATATGTGACCGACTCCCATTAATTTAATCATACACTTCACCCATGGTACTTATCGGTGGGTCATGCCCCATTATAAATACAGTTTTCTCTGTACAGGCACACGGGGATTCCCAGAAGGGTTGAAGAGTAAGTGATTAATTTGATTGGCTTTCCCCTCCGGCGGTACAGCCGCAGACTTGGCGAGAGTTTGTTCATTGTGCTCAGCAGATGGGAGCTGCTACTGCGCTCCTCGTGATATTTTATGCAAGTACAATCTCACCTCTGCGCAGTGCTTTGACAAACACCTTGTTTTGCTCATATCTTCCTAGTGATTAAACTAATCACTGTGATATGTAAGATAACACAATATCTTTACGTTTAACAGTAAAATGGTGTTGTAACTCCATGTATATTAACTGTTAAATGAATATGTTATTGTTAAACACTCAGAATATTGTTATTAGCCAATATATTATATGTGTTATGATTGATATATAAAGATACATCAACTTCAAACCCATATCCGGACTTTATGAACAAATATAAGGAAGATAAAATGGGTCAAACAGGGTTAGACATGTGAAGTACCCTCAATAGTATAATCTACTGGGTGAGTTACTTTTCATCCTCGGTTTGTTCTGGCAGAGCGCATAAAATGTATAAACATGTTATGAGTCCCTATCTGGTGCAATGACAATTCATTTTTGATTATTATTTTTATTTGCACATAAAGCAGTGATGAAGTCTCAACAAAACACAATGATTCACTTTGCTAGACTCATTGCTGAGACATATAACTGTATATATATACATATATATATATATATATATGTATATATATATATATATATATATATACATATATATATATATATATGTATATATATATTTATATATACATATATATATATATATATATATATATATATATATATATATATATATATATGTATATACAGTATATATATATCTGTATTTGTACTTGCATGGTTAAGCTATTATATTACCATTATATCAGCATCATATTATAGCGACAATCGCAATTCTTTCTGCGACAGTATTTCCTCCAACAATTGGAACTATTGTGACATGGCTATTCACACCAAGAGTATAGTGTGTTATAAGCAATGTATTACCTGATAATATACTGCTTTTACATGAGACATAGGGGTTTGAAAGAGTGTGTTGTTGGGATGAGATTAAGGATTCGTTCCGTAGTTCCTCCGTCCTCTCATCTGCCCGATGGCCAGTTTGCTTAACCCACAGAAATCACAGCATAGAAAATGCAAAGGGCCGCCTCATGCAACACGACACCGCCGACATTAACCCGAAGAGAGCGGGAGACACCTGCATCTATGCATATCACATTAATCTTGTTACAGCCCCGTCCTCTTTCTTACTGTTAAATATGCATTAAAAAGAATGGAGTCATTGAGTATATTTGGCATATAAAAGATATGGGCTCATCATTAAAAATCCATGTAAGCCCTTTAAAGCTGAAGAGAGGTGATTTCATGCTTGACTGCATCATTTCGTAGCCGCTACACTCCACCTCCACCACAATAGAAAACACACACACACACACACACGGCATCAGACAGTGACGTCCTTGGTTCTGCCTCCCCCGTGCGAGGCTCGGCGGGATGGATGCAGTGTCTGAACTAATGGAGCAGGGAGAACACAGGCTGGCTGTGAATAGAAGGAGGTGGAGGAGAGATCAGGGTGCTCTTGAAGCACCTCTTTGCGTTCGCACAGCAGCGGGTTCCCGTCATCGTGGTGTTTCGGGGGGAGTGGAGTAATATTTAGTGGCGAGAGCTGCCGGATCTCCCCCCAGGGGGGTTTACAACCGGAGAAGCTCCCTCTGGACTGTTTGGGGCTGCAATTTAAAAGATCCCTTCGATTTTTGTTGTTTACGTGCAATTTCACTCTCGTACATCAGCTGAAAATATGCTGCTAAATCAGACTTGTGCGCTAATGACACGAATGTGCCAAAAAGTCCCCTAAAGAACATCTGCGGTTCCATAACCATAAAAACATTTTGCCTCTGATTAATGTGGTATTCTTAGGCTCATGGCTCTCCTTAGCAGACCACCAGACGAGATGTTCAATCAACTATGCATGACTTGACCTTAATGGATTTTTCACTGGGAGGCTTGGGTTGGTTATTAGGGAACCAGCTCATGTGGAACAACCTTGTCCCCTTGGGAGGGGAATTACACCAGTTCAGAGGAAACCCACATTATGGCACGCGGAGAATAGAGGAAAGCACCATTTCCCTTTTGACTCGCACACGTCTTTCAGTTTAAAATGTGCCAACTGTGTGATCTCGGAAAAAACAATTCCATCTGCTGCTTGATTACCAAGTCCCCATCCTTTCTTTACTATATTATAGTTAGTGCTGTGGCGCTGTTCATTTGTCTTCACTGCTTAATGTCATGCTTCGTCTTTTTCTAGATATTCCTGACATTAAAATCAGCTCTTCGTTATATGTAATTAAACAAATGTGCCCATGATTGGCTTAACGTGCCCACGTGTGTACGAACGGATAGAACTTATTTAGACCTGGTGCATTTTTTTTTTAACGTTGCTGCGGAGATTAAATGGTCGCATTGTGCATCTGGTTAAAGCGATGGCCGTAACCGCGTCCCCCGACCAGAAGCCTTGATCACCGAGCTCTGTTTACCTCATTCCAATTCGCACACATCGGTAAATAAACAAACAAAATGCCCCGGTGTTGAATTAATTTTCTCCTCCAGCTGTGTACTCTAATTGGGATAATAAGCTGAAAGGTTATCAACACTCCATGAGGCATTATTCTAGCACCTAGCTCCATCTCTGGTCCCCCTCCCCTCTCTTCTCCAGCATTAGAGTGAGAAATTACACAAAACCCCTCTATGTAGAGCTCTATTGAATACAATACAACCCGACAATAAATGTTAAAGGAGGGCAACAAGATTCATTCTCATTGATTCGAGGTTGGAGAGTCAACTGCATCAATTAAAAAAAGTGTGAAGCAATTAAAATTGCGTTAAGGGTGTTTATTTAAATGTAACACTACCTACTCGTATGAAACGCAGATAAGAATCATTTTAGAAGCTCCGGGTTAGACTTACAAAATAAGTCAAAATACAAATCGTTCAGAAGTTAAATTGTCTGCTGAGGAAGACCATGAGAAGTGGATGAAAGCACAGAATAAGCAAGTCAGTGGACCTTGAATTGTTGTATCATCTCGCCAGGAGAATCACGCAATCGCTCGCATATGTCCATGAGTGAGCGTGCCGGTACAGTCTCTGTCCACAGATAATCTCACATTCTGCTTCTGCAGACTATGATATTGGGTGTGCCGTGTTCTGGATGCTCAAGCAACTCTCCTCGTTGCCTGTTTTATACTGCCAGACTCCTCACCTGCTATTCTGAAATGAAACACCCGGCCGGTAGGCGCTGCTATACATAGCACTGCTGAGTGCATCACCAACCCCCGGCCACGACCACTCCATGACCACGGCCTAAATTTGAGACTGATACTAAATGTTGTTGTATGAGATATTTTTCCCGAACTGAATCTTGTCATTTGTGCTTTGACGAGTGAAAAGGAAATTGTTCCAGGCTAACGTTTTGACACTCAGCGCTAGTTAGCATCATTACGATTATGACTTTACAAGTACATTACTCTTTATTATATGTCAACAATGAAACAAATTGAACAATTCCAAAGGCTGCTGCACTGGCTTCATCGATCATCGGCGATGACGGGTAAGTCGTTTATATGGGAGGTGATTTTCTTGCTGAACCAAGTTAGCAAGGAAAAACAGGTTGCTAATGCGGCCATTAAAAGCCGTCTAATTGGACCATGAGGGAAAGTAGCACACCGGGCTTAAACAAGACCAAAACTCCTCAGTCATGCCAGCAGACCCGTGAGTCTGTAATGCTGATTACGCTCCAGCAAATAAAGTCATTGAAAGGATGAAAAGTGCCGAAAATATCCATTACTGATAGCTGAGCAGAACATGAGGGATTTCTCTTCTGTATATCAGACCTCAGAGTTCTCCACTTGTATTAATATAACCTGTATGTTGACACTAAAACGCAACTGATCTGTGGACATGCTAATCATAGGCTAATCATAGCTGTACATGCTAACAGTAGCAGGTTAATATGTACATCACATGTCACATTCCCTTTAAAAAAGACTTAAATGCCCACGTTAGCATTCCTGTGAGCCTGGTATGCTCAATACAGACCGGAAAACTGCTTTTCTTATATCTTCACCACTTTTGATTTAATTTAAAGGTAGGCGGGCGCTGGAGGAAAAGCTATGATTTGAATCCACTGCGTTCATCCCCCTTCTTTAGTTTGTCGAGCTTGACGTGCTTCTTCAGCCTCAGCTGCACTTAAGCCCCGCTGTGCTTCAAAAGATATGCTAAACATAGTTAAAAAGTATACTGTTAGCATGTTAATGTAATTATGCAACTGTATTTTATATGTTAATATATAGGATATTGCTGTGCTAACATATATAAATATGCATGTATTAGCAGGTAACATTAGAAGAATAAAAGCCTTTACACGTACGAGCTGAGGTGGTAATTACCCACTAGAAAAGGAAATTACTGCATGAATAAAAATACATCTAATCAATTCCCCTATTACCACAAATATGAGGCAGTAGAGGGTCCTCTGTTTTCCACGGTGTTTTCCACGGTGTTCAACTTCAAGCTGTGTCGACAGCGGTTCTGTTTGATGAAGAGATACTAAGATGATAACAGACCACCCAAAATGAGGTACATCACTTATGAAGAGACTCAAAGCTCGGTTGCATTACATGATACAGATCAGAGACATGGCGGGGGGCCGCCGCTGTAATTATGCACTGCAATGGTGCCAACGCATGTAAATCAGCCACATTATTACAACTGACAGTATGGACTCATCTCTTCATCACTTATTCAGCGCGAGGCAATTTTCCAAGACTTCCCCAGATGGTTGTCAATTAAATGCAGAATGGAAAAGAGATTCAGTCCAAGCTCCAAATTGATATCTCCAAGTCATAGGTTGGATGGTTGCGTGAAAGCCTTGCAATAAAGTATGGGGGTCCTGGTCTCATATCTATCTGACAAAAGTGACAAAGAAAAATATATGTTTTCCCGGAGATATTTTTCCAAAAGGATGACAAAACATCCCCACTGGCTTTTATGGAACCATTTATTTCCACTTTAACATCACCCGCACTTTTAAGGGTCACTTAGGTTTTTCTTTAAAAGTGGCCATTAGCCCAGCTTTCAGAGACGGGGACCTCTTGTACACGAAGCACCACTCCACGCAAAGAGCTTTTGTCCTCTGATCTGTCTGTCCTGTCCGCATGCAGGGCTGCAGCACTAAAACAAACACATCACGCAGGGTTAAATTAGAACGTGTCCAGATAACGCATATCTCTTGTTTCAAATTAATAAACACTGCAAAGCATCAAGCGTGTTAACTATGTGTACACGATCAACAGCCTTTGATTATTATTATTATTAAATCGGACATGCTCACAGAGTGCGATGCTTGACGATCTATCAAAGCATTAAAAGCATGGCGCTAAGTCCCGCTGTGCCAATCATCCGCATCTTCTAATTGTAGATATCTCACGGCTGTGATTTGTTTTGTTTTCTCTCTCTATCCCTCTTGTTTTTCTTACTTTCCGGTCAATGTTTTTGAGTCCATTTGTGTCGGATCCTTTTGCTTAAAAGCCCGTGATAAAAAGGTTGGACTTGACCCGACTGAACTGCTGCTTCACAGAGCGTCGGCTGACTGACAACCAGAGATGTGAAATAAAAATGGACCACACAGTTATGCAATTGCTTTCTTTTTTCCTCAATAATTTGTGTTGTAGCAAAGATTTATTTTGTGAGCACTTCTGTACATTTCAAACTGTGAAGGATTGATCCAAATATTAAAGATACCGCCTCCCCTTCTGTGTTCACGGTACACGGCGCACATTAAACAGCGAGGCCGTGTGAGACATGGCAGCAAAATTGGCTTTCGAGGATCCCCGGGTGTCAGTATTGACACATATATTATGTTGTTAAGTGAAATGGGACTTGGACTGTTTGGTCCCCTTGTTATTCACAGGACAGGAAGACGATTGCTTCTCATTTTCACACCATGAAAAGAAGTGATATTTATCAGTTTTTGGGCCGTGACATGATCGTGATACACTGTGAGTTACTGCTGATGACTTGGACGAGGATGCACACCTGTCAGCGTCTGTCTGTCTGTGTGTGTGTGTGTGTGTGTGTGTGTGTGTGTATCGCAGGAGAAAGCATTAAGTATCACAAGTATACATGTAGTACTTCTGATCAGTTAATCAAAGTAATATTGAAATCAAACAATCACTATTCATGTATGCTTTATAGACGAGCTAATAGCTGGCTTATATCATATCTTTTCACATAAAATAAGTAATTTTTCCAATTTTGTACCGAACGACACTCCTTTGAACACCCAAATGCTGTGTTTTATTGTGATTTCTGTTGCAGATTTCGATTCGTTATGATAAAAATATATTTTAAAGTGATTTTTTTGCAGATATACATTTTTTTCCCAAGACTTTGCTGAACAAATATATACAATAAACACAAGTATTGGAATGAATTTGAGTGTTCCTACGACGACTCAAACACAGGGGGAAATACTCTAAAGGTCTAGAGACAAAATTGGTTTTCTTGTACTTAAAAAGGGTTAACCTTTTATTTATCTAATGTTGCATCTCCATATTGTAATCATACGGATTCTACGAAGGAAAATATGTTTTTATCAACAATATATCTCACTGCCATCCTGTCAAATACTAAGGCTTGGTCAGTGGCCCTGAGCTTCACACTATGAGGCTCATAGTTCCCCTCTAGCTGTGGACGTGTTTCCACTCGGTGCATGCATAGTGTCTTTGTTTGTTTGAACCTGTCTCCACTCCAATCAGCCCTGTGCAAACTTTCTCAGTTTTTATGCACCGCCATGTCGTGAGCCTCCGTGCATCAATACCAACCGACGGTATTTGAGGATTTGGGAGAGAGACCGGCTTGTTTTTCATAGACTTAAATCCTGTAAAGATTTCTCCTAACCCTAAGCTATTGTGTCCTTCAGCCTCACAATAAAGCTGTTTTTCATACTGACCTCTTCAGTCTGAGCTGTGATCCAAAATAGAACATTGTTGTTGTTATCCGAGTCGTCCCGCATGGCGGCCATACTAAAAGAGGAGAACAGAGTGAACAAGACAATCTTCTCCATGTGCACCTGCACATGATATGCAGCAGGGGAGGACCGCTTTGTCTCGGCGGCGCTCCGTGATAAAAGACTCTGCTGAGAGCCGCAGAGGTTTATACTGATGCGATGACTATAAAAGATGCCCTACCCTTTGCTTTGATTTATTAGCTACTCCTCCATGTAACTGTACGCACATTTGACAGATACATATTGGTCACAGCCCCCTATCGATTTTTTTCAACAGTTAAATGGATGACTTTGTTTAGTGGTGAAAAAGTGAGCAATTTTACCCGCACTAGCAAGCTGTTTAATAGGCCCAAATCTATATTTCATTAAAACGATGACACATCGCACCTCTAGCCCTCTCCTAAGTCTTGTTCTATCGATCTCCAACAGTTTGGGACTTGTAGTGAATAATAAATCGTCCCGGCACTCTTTTTAAACACTCACCTCCAATTATACATGTAATGAAGCACCGGACTCACACAGGCACTGAGGGAACCATCGCGCCATGAATCTCAATCCTTCAAGAAGTGTTATGGAACAATCATGAGGACCACGAGCAGCAGATGGACAATGAATACCATCGAGGAATGTTCTCACCTGATATACTGTATGTTCTCTCACAGGAGAGGAGAATCCATCTCACTTAGCCCCTCATAGTTCCCCCACTTTTTTTTTTTTTTTTTTTGGAGCACCAAAAATCAATAGTCTCTTCTCGATTTTTCTCTACTCGTACACACTGCTGCTCTCACGTGCCCTGAACGATTACAGGGAAAATCCCCGCTTCATATAGGCTCACAATCATGTTGCCGCTCGTGAAAAGATGACCTTTGCTGTCCCAGAACACCGTGAAGTGTTTAGCTGGGAGAGGCAGACTTTTCCTCACATCTCTTTTCTTTCATTTCATTTTCACGCAATTAAACCCGAGTACGGGGCCAGAGAGGCTGAAACTAAGATATGGGAATGCTTCTGAGATGTGAACCGGCTGTGTTTATGCGGAATACTGGCTAATCTGTTTGCCTCTGGAGGGTAAACAAGTTTGACATTTGGTGTTGACCTTATCACTTCTATTAGGCTATTTCTGACAGAGATGGATAAGGGTGCTTTTTTCTCATTTCATCATATAGAATGATGCTGGTTAACAAGGGATCCATCCGTTAGGTCAAAGCATATTCACATTTACATGTCTCACTGGGTCATATTTGAGGCAAGCTTATAATGAACGAGAGCCGCTCTAACTGCAGGTTAACTGAAACAATTTTTTCCCATTTAACATGTCAATGTGTCATGATTTTTAAGTAATAGTATGTGACATTTTCATATACGTGAATGTATCTGTGGCAGTTAACATGAAACATGGACCAATTTCACGAATGCTGCATTATTTGCTGGCTTTTACCATTGGAAAATACTCCGTGGCTGCACAGTAAAAAGAAAAAGAGTGCTGCTCCTGACACAAAGTCAAACAGCAAATCAAAGAGACATCACAGTAAACCAAACACACTGCTTGATTGACAGGTGACCTCTGGGAGGTGCAGTGCAGAAACGCCACAGCGAGATGCTAATCAGGATTAGCACCTGGGGTCTGTGGTGTGCAGTGGCAGATAAAAGAATGGACGTGGACGTTTGACCGGGACTGACCCAGACTTACTCCACCTACCATATATGAAACAAAGTATAATAAAAGTGGTTTTAGAGTGGAAATGTTCATACATCAATAAAAACACGTTCCAGAAATGGAAGCATTTTTTGCAGGTGCCCAAAATTCACAACCGGTGTGTCATATCAGCATATGAAACTTTAGGTGAATTATAAAAATGCACTTAGTAGAGTGCATATCTCCACCAGGTGCATCTGCAACAACCAGTGTTGTAATGTAATAATGGCTTATTGCTAAATTAGCATGATTTCATCATCGCCACCGCGGCATGCAGGCTTGGATTCCTTTGTAAGAGCGCGCGACAGGACTGCAACCTCCCAAGCACCTTAAATAAATTGCTGCCGTTTTCCACGGGCTTTTAGACACAGTAAAACGCTTCCTCCGAACAGAAACTGTCCGTCCTGCTGTGTGTTTAGTTCTGTTAGCGCTTAGCTCTGTTAGCACAAACACATCGGAGGACTCCCGCCGGCTGCCCACAGCTAATAGCTCTCAGTCTACCGACTCGGTTGTAGTCAGCGCTCAGTTAGCGATAGTTTATATAAAGACATTCATGCAATTGTTTTTTTTCAAATTAAGAGACGAACAATTGGTAATGCTAAGCGGAAACAAGAGTCCAAACTAAACCACTTGTTTCCCCCGACCTGCCGGTTAAGATTATTGAAGAGTCATCCGTCAATGACGGCAAAAAACTATCAATAAATTGTCAAAAAGTAGGAATCAATGTCGCCTCAAGACAAATACGAGTCTGTCGTATGCACACACAGTAGGCGAATACATCATCTTCTGGTGGAGATAACAGAGTTTGCAGAGAGAGACTCGTGGAATTTAAAGAATCAATCTCCTCCACAAAGACCTGACCAGCCCAGCAGTCAAACACTGCACACACTATGAACTATATCAAACAGCATATTCTCCATGTGTGTGTGTGCGTTACACACAGCGGGATCAGGTCAACGGGTGCACCAGTAAATCTCCTGCCACTCCATATGGACCCGTGTTCCAGTATTTAGCATTAGTAAAGTGGTTAGCTCAAGGTTTTTTCTGAAGTTTCGACCAGATGTGTGGGTAGCTCATCGCTTGGCTTTTGAATGGAAAGTTGGACGAGGATTCAAAAGCCATGAAGTTATTTCAGTATTACGAGGATGGCCTGCTTTTGTTGGGGAGACAGCCACTAAGCAGCAGCACTGTGGCCACAAGTGTGCTGTCACGCTACAAAAGAAACACCGGCCATGGGGACATCAACCCACCTTGCACAGGGACATGCCTGGAATTCAGAATGCAGCAGGAGTTTATTTTTGAGGACAACCCATCAACATGGTATTTCTTAAAAAAGATGAGCTACTTCTTTCCTTTTGCAGAAATATGCCACGGCTATTGGCTCCTTCGCTGGTAAACTGGCTTGATAGCTGTGTGCTACAGATGGTCTCTAAAATCTAGCATGCATCAGCTGTGTAGGTACAGTAGTTAGTTAGTTCCTGTATATCCGTCAGAATTTGGGAAATTATCCATAATATACTTAGAATCAGCCTATTTAATAAAATAACTCATTGTGACATATAAAGAGGAAGGTGCACGATATAGTTAAGAATAATTTATTTTGACATATTGGACAAAATGCTCACGGCCATGAAGTTAAAGTGTCACGAATGACACAGCAAATGCATCACACATTATGTTGGTTTATTTAAAGCTGCATTTTGTTGTTGTTGTTTTAGGTCACATGGGGGCAACATAACAAGCCATAACACAATGACTAATCGTGACGTTAATTTAGCAATCGAGGTAGCAAACATTTCCCTATTTACACTCAGTGGACACCGTGCAACAAGTTTATAGTCACCTGGAGAGATTTTAGTCCAACTTGACCTCTATGTTGAGCTCTGTTTTGGTCTAAGCTAAAGCTATGTTTACAAGCTAGCCGCTAACACCGTCTGTCTGCTCTCTGGCGCTGGACGGGTAGTGTGCAGTGTTTGGGTTTCTTTTGCTGTAAAGATGGCAGCTCTAACTGGAAATAAGGTTGATGTGATGTGAACCAAAACAATAAAGGGTTGGACCTCAGAACCAAAACACAGAGCTGAAAGATGATAAAACGCTTTTTAAAGCTGAGAGGAACTGCAGAGTTTGGTGGTAATTCTCAGTGGATCGTTACGATGTGCAAGCGGCCTCTTTCACAGCAGACAAACTGCTTTGATCCATCGTTAAAATGGAAATATTGAGTGTCATTTCAAATTGATAACACTCAACTATCCATATTGATTTGTAGTATCTCTTTGCAGTTCAAAACAAAACAGAACAATCTTTAACACGTTTGTATTCCTGCCTCTCACCATGAAAACTCAAAAAAATGCAGAACCTAAGAACATAACAAACCAAGATGAACATACCCCGTGCTTCAAAAAAAGGTAGTTTAATAATTCAATAACAATTTTGACAAACAATTATTTCGGTAAGGCAATAATAGTTAACCCTGGTTTGACAATGATTGCTGCTTTTATGCATTTTGTAGCAACCGTACCGGCCAGAATTAACACTCCTGATTCTGTTTTTCCAAGCTTCTTAAATCAAAAACATCTTCCTCTTGTCAGTCCACAGACGCCGGGCCTCATGAGAACATATTACAAGGCCCGTGCTTCCACCTGAACCCTGGCTTTGATTACGGGAAAGAGCAGGTGTGAATTAAACGAGTGCAACAGGATAGCTTCCTCTGAATAAATGCATTTTGATTATGAGCAAACATTGCCCTCCTTTGGCCCTCATTATGCAAATTAGGAATTGTATTTTAGGGGAAGGGAAGGGATGGAGGGCGAGGGCGATTTGTTTGCAAGAGGATTTTGTGCAGCCCGGCAGTCACATATTGTTGATTAACGGACTAATGGACAGGCAGCAGAGAGGGGTGAAGTAATTTCATACCAATCACTATTCATTACTTAATGAGAGATGATGACTCGGGGCACTCTCCGGCTCCAACGGCAGCAAAAGGCAAAGTTGATGAATCGTAATAAAAAAAAAATAAAATCATATCATTATTTACCTCTTTAAATTCACCGGGGCCAAGGAACGTAATTAGGAGGCACATGGGAGGAAGATGGAACGGGGTTTTTCATCGTTTTTTCCGCAGATAGACACTCATTTATCATGACCTAATAGGGTTTTTGTTTCCAGCTGGAGCCTCTCATGTGGTCTTTACCTGTTGAACCGAAGCGTAATCAAATCAAGTACAGCGATCTACAGTATGCTTCACTTTTGCAATGCGGCTCTGTTTGTTGGCTAATGCGCGGCTTCCCATTGACTTTGGAGATGAATGAACCAGAAAGAGTCCTCTCGTTGAACAATTTCACTTAATTACATTTGATATAATTTTATTTTTAATGACATATTATTTCTGGAGTTTGTGCAGTAATGAAGTGCTTGTAATCTTAAAGCAATGACACATGGGAACATATTTATTTGAGCGACTGAAACAATTTTTGTCTTTGGCTAATGGATTGATAAATGGAGCGGAGCTAAACTTTAGGTCGTACAAAGGTTTATTAGTATAATGAAAATATTGTTTTTGTCATGCAGAGGTTGTTGGCAAAGTATAGAACAATACAGAACAATACAGTTAATTACAGGCTGTATTCAGATTATCTCTTAGCTCTACCCACACACTCCTGGAGGCCATCTGTGTCTTATTGGATTTTTGGTAAATGATAATGAGGTGACTGATATTGAACATATGCATCAATAAGTTGTGATTGATACCTGAAATAAATGGTCATGACATGGTTCATGGACATATTGCTACTATTGCTACTATTGGGATGGAACAAGATTATTTCACGATCAATTAATCCATGTATTATTAAAAGCTAGTGCAGCTCATTTTCAATATTTGTTTTGTTTGTTGCTAGTTACTCAAGATTACCAATCCTGTATCTTAAATTGCTGAGGCCGTAAAATGTCAGAAAGACATTAGATCAAAAGGTCCTCCTTATTTAAAGATTTGCCATTGCCTTTCAAAACCACCCTTATATATGTTTTCGATCTGGTGATATTGGTGCTATTATTATACATATTACAGATGCTGTCACCTTTGTTTTTTACCTCCAAATAATGTGTTCCAGGATCTCACCAATTAATTAAGAAGTGGGTCCATCTTATCATTAATTAAACCCGTGACCCGAGATATTCAAACTACTTGGTTATGTTAAAATAATCATTTCAAAAGACACCAAGTTATTCGTTGTTCAAAATGTTTAACCAAAACACCAATGCTGTCAAAGTTTGTAATCAAAACTGTTTTTAATTCATTTTCAGAATTTCATAATGATAGATATCTGCTTAATTTGTTTTCTCGAGGACCCACAAGCAGGTTAATAATGCAGTGATATAAACATACATTTTTTTAAATATATTGTCTACAACATAATGTAATAAATAAGTAACTTATACTTTAAAACCACTGATAAATTAAAAGCAGATGTGCTTTGATTTCACCTACTTTTCATTTACCTGCCAAACCCAAAAAGCTATTGATGTGCCACAACTCGACATGGTGTAGTTTGCCGTGTTTTAAAATGATTTCTGTTTCATGTTCTGTTTATTTATCGTTTTTTAAAGGAGAAATGTGGTAGATTTAATGGGATTTGAAGAAGCTTTCATGTCTTTCCTGCAGGTTTTTATGAATTCTTTTGGAGAACTACGTGAAACTTAAGCAACTGTGATGCCCAGATGAACTGCCGAAGTGCATATGGTCCAATAATCTAATCCATATGGTTGAAGTTATCACTCATGTAAACATCCACTTAAATATGCTCTCTCGTTCTGCTCACGGTGTTGATCTATCATTACTGAACAGGTGCTGTTTGAATAGTGAACTGTGTACATTTTGGAGCTTGCTGAATCGCTCTTCTCCCCTGACAGTTGGTGTGCGTCCGTGTGTGTGTGTGTGTGTGTCTGGAAAAAGACAAAAAAGGTTAAAAAAAGTCATATTTTTGATCACTTCACCAATGTGCAATCTTCCACAGTGGGAGAGACAGTTCGCCCACACCGGATTGATTTTGTTCTCCACAGTAGATCGCATTGCAGCCTCAGTGAATCTGAATTATGTCGCCACAGTATTACTCTCAGAGGACTCCCGACTGTGTGGCCGCAAGCATCACACTGTTCAAGTCTTTTATGTCCGAATATAATGGTGATCATCACGCTTCCACAACTGTATTCTTAAAAGTTAGCAAAATCCGCATCAGTAATAAAATCAGAAATAATAGTATAATAGGTCATTATGTATGAGGTACAGTATATATTACAATACTTCATCTGTACCTACAGTATAACTGAGACAAATATGTATATATAAGTATACATATTTAGTATAAGTATATAGCATTAAATATGGCAGCTACTAATCATTTTCTAGCTTCTGGGTTATAACCTCAGTGTTATGCTGCTCACACTGCTCATGTCAGGTCCCGGGACAGGGATGTCGTATGTGTACAGGCCCTCCGAGACAAATTTGTATTTGTGATTTCGGGCTGTACAAAATAAACTGAATTGAATTGAATAACCTTTGTGATCCAAAAAAAGAGTAATACTTGGTCTTGTTTGCATTTGGAGTTGTTTTGTGCTTTTTGAATCACAGGGGATTTATTCTCCGCAATACCACGGGTGGCCACTGGGAGGAATTAGCAGTAATATCCAGCTCTCTTAGTTCGACTCAATTGCATGCAATCTGATTTGATAATGAATTCAAATCAGCGTCGTTATTATGCAGCGACAACAGCATGCTCATACCCACAATGCAACACGCTCATCTTAAAGTAATGTGGCCCTTTTTGACGTTCACCATCAGAATTGTTGCATGAGGCTGAGAACATTTCTGTAATTGTCATCTTTTCGTTTGTGCACAATGAAAGGACGCCATCCACGGTTGATTAACTAGTGGACAATCCCCCGCTACCTCTTATAAAAAGCGTCATGCGACATAATGCTCTGCAGAGAAACACAGAGCGAGAGACAGAGAGACGTTCTCTGGCATTACGTTAGAAGACCCGGACACGGTGCAGCGTTTTCAAAATGGGTAAAATCGTTCGCTCTCCCTCGGAGAATCTATATCCGTGGGAAACACTGATAACCTTGTAGGTGACGATCCCCAGGTTCATGCAAAAGAGGTTGGTGTGAGGAGCCTGGTGTCGTATTGACTACTCGCAGGGCTGGTTGGTGAGCGGCTGTAGCTGGAGAGCCAAAGGGTCTTTTTGTGGAGCAGTTAACACTACGGTAAAGGAGGTTGAATAAAAGTTTAGAACTCTGCAGCTCCTCGTCCACTAAGCCTTGTACGGCTTGCTAATTGGTCAACTTTGTGAAGTTGCTGCTCAAAGTTAACCAAATCACAGCAACGTCATTAGAATTCATTGATGTCACCACAATTGATTCGTATCCCGTTCACTGGAATTTCGAAGCTATATTCTAAAAAGTCTAATAGACTCCCCCGTCCTCTCGTTAAATACTTTTACAGACAGTAGTTGACGGCCTTTAAAAAGTGTTAGCACAACTGTTTAACTTGACCTGCTCTATATTGCGTGAGCAGCAACAGGTACCATGTACTGAACCATCCTCACTGAAGTTGCAGCAGTACACGTTTCTTACATCCTCCCGCTGTAAGATAATGAAAAATGCATCACCATTGATCTCCTCTCTGTTGCAAATCTCGCACAAAGTCGACTCTCCCGAACAAAGTGTCCTCATTTATTTCTGTTATTCACTCTTTGTCCTACCTGGTCGCCATTAAAACGTAATGCTAACAGTTAGACGCCCCGGCATCAAAGCCGCCGGCGCCGCTTCTACTCAAATGAGATGAGGCCTCCTTTCAATTAAAACCGACTCCTGACTGTTCTTTGTTGGGCATCCTGTGTTTGGTGGATTCCCTGTAACTCTTTCATCACCTGTTCCTCATTAATTCGCCTCACATGCCTTTCACTGTATTTCCTGCTTCCCTACAGCACCGTAGGTTAGAAATGCTAATGAACCAGAGTGGTCACAACAGGCCGTTGTCCACATCCAATCCAAGAGCATCGTAACGCTCCACCGGCAATTCCAGCGGGTCACTTTGCTCCGCGTGCACCTCCTTTCAAATTCATAAAGCGGCCGATCTCTCTGGTCTTCACTCGAATCCCTGCTGGATGTTTCCCTTGAGGAACACGGCGGTTTTTATGTAAAAAAATGAAATTTGCAAGCATGTCTTGCCCAATGCAAATGGTTCTGGTTCCGGACCGACATCGTCTGGCCACCGAAGAGGACATTCAAAAAGTAAATCCCCGGTCAAATCTTGTGTCCCGACTATCTCTTCTGAGAATCTGCCAGTGATTAAACGGCTCAGTAGCTTTAAAAATTAGCTCAGAATCGCAGTACTTTTCATTAATAGACTTCTCTATGAGAAAACTGTATCTCTGTAAAATGAAAAGGATGAATAGACAACTTCTCAATTCAATTCTGAAATTTAATCAAATTGCCAATTAACTGTATTAGCAGGGGAGGCCACCATTGATGGATCCTCAATGCTTCTCTTGCTCTTAATGAAACTGTAAGGCAATTGAAATCTTCTGAGGATGACCTTCGTCTACTAATCTGCCAATTAACTTTGAGTGAGACTTTGATGCTTCATTATTTACCTGCAAGTGTACCGCTAAATATCCACGGAGTATAGGAGGAGAGCTTTGGCAAAGATGAGCAAATTTGTGTTCCGTGTCTTAGAAGAAACGACGACCACAGCACATCTACAGAAACCCAGGCAGCTATGACGCCCATCCTCCCACATCTGTCCCTCCATCCATCTCAATCCTCCCTTCCCCCCCACAGAAGGAGCTGGACACAAGCATTTAGGGGAAATGAAGACAGGGTGAATCAAGGCCGCAGTGCAATGTTATTTCATGGATACTCAAATGTAATCGGCCTAAATCACAAAGGGAACACTGAAAGGAGAAACTGTCTGTGATGAGCAGCAGATGAAACGATTGAGAGTATCAGGTCATCTCACCCTCACATTATCTTTCTCAGTTGACCTTTTCTCTCATACTTTCTGGATGTAGAGGAGGAAACACCACATTGAAGGTAATTTTGCAAATTGTGTTCCTTTTTTTTGTGCTTGTGTTTACAGTATTTATAGTTTTGTCACTATTAATCTCTTCATTATTTCCTTAATAATTGTATGAATCTAAAACCTCAGTCCTTGTCTCTTTATTCAAAAAGAAAGTCTGGTGTGAAGTAAAGCTTTTTCTGAAATCCCAGGCAGTAACGAATCAAAACCTCAGCGAAAAATAAACTATATTATACAGCAGTGAGCAAGAACTGTATCCAGAGAAATAGCTGTACTCATCAACATTAGATCCGTCTCATCCCTCAAAGCTTTGTTACACTGGATGTATAAAATAGAAACGTTTTTTTTCACGATGATCTTTGACGTTTTTTTCCAATAGAAATGGCTTGCTTATATTATTACATAGTTGTCAATTTATCACAGTGTTCCACCTGTGTCTTTTCACCAGTGTCTGCAGCCGGAGGCAGGCCTTCAGGGCCATCCTGTTCCCACTCCCAACTTGTCAAACACCAACTCTGTGGCCCTCTGCTTCTGATACGGACTCACCGAGGCAGCCATTAGCATCTGTATGAGATGCTATCACTAACACTATCTTGTCAGTATTAGACGGTCAAAGGCGTTGATAAAAGAGTGACAGACTCTGTTGAGAGAGGAGGTCTGAGATGGAATAGCTGGGTCAAAAAAACATGGACTTTCACCCAGGAGACCTGCGTGAAACCAAGTCAGTGTTACTTACGTGCTTAACTCATGCGTAACTACTCAACATTCATTCTGGACTTGTCAGAATCGGCTTTATTGGCCACGTGCGTGTGTGTGTGTGTGTGTGTGTGTGTGTGTGTGTGTGTGTGTGTGTGTGTGTGTACATTTACCTATTTATCACTGTAATAAAAAACAAAAACTGTATATTATAACCTCCTTGTATGTACGACCACATTTGCACATGTACAGTGTTTTCATATTTTTTTTGATATTCTGTATGGTGTTCTCATATTTTATATTTTGTCTCTTTCCTGTATAGTGTGTTTTCTTATTTCTTCTTCTTATTATTATTTGTATTTCTTCCAAAACTGTTGACTCGGAGAGCCCTGCGAAAAAAAGTCTGGACTGTTGGTTTAGGCTCAAGTGGCCAAATAAAAACCTTGAACCTTGAACCTTGAAACATGGAATTTGACTCCGGTTACACATTGCTCTCGTCGTACATATATATATGATATACAAATAAACAAGATAAATTTAAGATATTAAAGACAACAGAGTTTAACACAGAAACTAAGCATCAACATTAACATTTAAATATACAATATAAACATATATTGTATAATATATATATATATATATATATATATATATATATATATATATATATATATATATATATATATATGAGCATAGGGACAATGACTGGACAATGAATTTGGGATATTCGTGCAGAAAGATGGTCATAGTGCAGATGGAGGTGTCTGATTAATTGTTCATCAGAGTGACGGCCAGTGGAAAGACAAACGTATTTCATTCGGACAGCGCTCCTAGCTGTACCTACACAAATGAATGGGCTGTAATGTGTAGATACCTCACAACATCCATTCTATTGTAATCCACGTAATTATGAACCGGAAAGTATAAAGACAGCAAAAGTCCAAACAGCGCGGTGGATGTTCGAAAACAAAAAACGTCAGCCAGATGATGACCTCTGTTTATGCTCTGTGTGAAACTAGTCATCAACATTGATTTATTTGCCGGGTAACTTCTAAACTAAAGTAACTCCACTTCCGTCAACCCAAACTCTCACCTCATACGTTAGTTATGGAACGGGTGTACTTATTTTGCGTGACAAATGTACTTATTTGAACCCAAATCCAGATGTTTTCCTAAACCCAACTAAGTACCTTTTGTTATCTAAGCAAGTAAACCTACAAACTAAGTTAACCTACCTTGGAATTTTATTTTGAAAAGCTCATGCATGTTAAATTTGATGCCGATCAAAGTTGACACTAGAAGGAAACCTAGAGCGTCACAGTTCTGACCACAGGGACACTGACCGAGCCTCGGTATGGCAGGTTGGGACTGAGAATGCTATGTCAAGTTAAGTTCACACATGTTCTGCTTCCACAGAAGACACAGGTTGAGACTCCAGCGAGGAACACAAGTTAACAGGAATGCATCTGGAGGACAAATGTCGGGCGAGAGGAATAATCTGATTCTGCCTCGGTGGAGCTGTGTGATGTTCAGAGGAGGATCACAGCGCCCCCTGACATCTAAAGACGTGCGGTTGATTCCCGAGAGTCCTACTAGCATTGCTCCAGATCGGGAGACAGATCCAGATGGGGGGAGCTGGGAAGTTGGATTTGGATGCATTTCAGAAAAGCACACCATATGCACTTGTCACAGAGTGGATAATCCCGAGATATGCAGGATCAAGGTTAATCTGTCGTTAAAAATGAAATGGATTCAGAACATATCAAGACACAATATCTCTCGCTCAGCATGTTTGGGATTTCGCCAATGCAGCACATTTCGTAGAAGGACGAAAGTCATGATGACTTACTTGAGAGTCCACTCATAAAGCCCCTATGGATATATTTCCCCGCGTAGTACATTCTCTCTTTCACCTTTCTGTCATCGCCTTTCTTTTGCATGAGAGAGTGGACCTTTGCAAGGATCATCTATCATTACATGGGATTACCATTTCTTTGCATGCTGGGATCTCTTGGGATTACAGGGAGATTAGTTCATATTTCTTTCTTTTTTTAAAACCCCCCGTGCCAGATGATGCTTTTATCTTTTCCATCCAGCAGTTTTGGGTAAGATGCTGAATCTCCACCATCCTGAATGCTTCTCAGATAATTCGTTTCAGCATCCTCAGCAAGAGCCAAAAACCTCTGATCTGTGTGCATCTTTTTCTCATTCCAATGATTTCAGAATACTCCCAGCTTCTTTTACGAGACCAAATATATACCATATATCATTATCTTTATTTATTTTTAAATAAATTAATCCAAACAACCTTCTAAATTCCCCCAAGACGTGACTGCTGTGGCTTGTTGTGTGTCCCTCAGGCTTTGAATAAAACACACTGTGTGAGAAACAACACATCGTTAGCAATGCGGCGAGCTATGACGGGCAAATGTCAAGGTCATGTTCTGATGACTTTGACATTATGGAATCGACACATTACATGGAATAAGGAGGATGGTTATGCATGACAATCATGTCACCCAAAAAAAGCTTCTGAAGCGAAACTAAAATGGAAACAAAATGAGATAATATAGCATATGCTTCTTTAAGCAATGTAAAACATTAATATCACTATTTGCATTCTCCCACAGAGCGAGAATAAAGACTGCAGGGAGGGCCAAGCCAGGCTCCGTGTGAAATGAAAAACCACATATTAACATCATTAAAGGGTGAAGAACATATACTATATTATTATGAGAATGAGACCTAGGTAAAACTAAATAATTAAAAAACCTTGTTCATGTGTTTTTTTTATGGAAGCCCATTTCCGCCGGTAAAATAAAAAAATGATGAGAAAAAGAAAAGTCATAATATCTCATAATTTTGACTTTCTATCTAATATTTTTGACTTTTTATCTCATAATGTGTTTATTTTACTGGTGGAAATGGGCTTCATAGTTTGTTCCTTGTGTTCAAATTCTAAAATCCGAACTGACTACAACGCTTTGTACGGTCAATGCACCCAGCTGTTGTTTGTCAAGAAATGGTTAGTTCTGTTTATATTCATGCATACAAATTATTAAAAAAACACACACCCCATATTCCTTAAGTGAGCTTTAGAAGTGTTGGTCGGCATACTCTTTTCACTTCTAGTTTTGAACATGAAATGTTAATTAATTGGCTAGCTAACTTTAGCTAACTGTTAATAAACCAACTTCATGTTGCTTAGTTCCCATTTTAAATAAGCCTCATCTGCAGAGCTCTTGGTAACTCCGATGGAGCTTTAAAGAATGAACTCACCTTTGTCTGTTGTCAATGTTTAATTGATTAGCCCGCATGTCAGCTGTTTGCCAACATTTGGGAAGTGAGTGTATGGCTTTTGAGTCGTGTGTGTGTGTGAGTGGGTCAAGTCCAATCACAGTGGGATCGGACAATAACGTTAATCTTCATGTTAACATTTTATATCCAGAGTAGCTTCATCTGTATTTTCCAGTGACGGTCAATTTGAGTCTTCATCAGCAGTCAGGTGAAAGACATGTGAAAATCTGCAGGGAAGTCTATAGTTGCAGTTTCGGCCGTGCTAGCAGGACACGGAGCAGAATTTAAAGTGTGTCTTCGTGAATCGATGATTGCCAAAAGAAAAGCACCTCTGTTTGACGTTACTATGAGGCTAAACTTGGCAGTAGCACTTTGGGTTAAATACCAAGTAAGTTGCGTGTCTCGTGTTTTTGCATTTTGGATTTTGGTGAGGCGAGCTGTTTCCCCCTGACTCAATGCACGACGATGAGACTGGCATCAACCTTCTCATCTTCTAGAAATAAGGCAAATAAGCACATTTCCCAAAATGCTGAAGCATTTCTTTGAAACTGTTCAACACAGCATCAACCATATCCTTTCCCTTCCCCTCTCTCCCTCTCTCTCTCTCTCTCTCTCTGCCTCTTAGCGTCTCTCTGTCTTGACAGCCTGTCATCCCCCACACATATATCTGGTTTCAGGATTCACTGACCTACAGTTACAGCGCACCCCAACAGAGAAATGATATGGATGTGGCCGGTGAAGTGTGTTCACCATCGATGCTCCCAAATTGGTGGGTATTGTCTGAATCACTTTTTGGAAGTCGGCTTGTTATTATTAATAAAAGGTTTGGTCACCTTGAGGAAAAGCTGAAAGCAAAAGTTCACTTCACGGACTCTCACTGGCTTCTGAATGGATTCGATGGGAGTTTTTATTTTTATTTCGTGGCCTAGTTCTCTCATTTTGGAGAAGTTTTTCCTTGTTCTGTAACTACTTACTGGAGCGATAAAGAGGCATCCGGACACGTCACTGCCAGTGAGGACGCTACAGTAAATGCTAAATGCTTCATGGATCGATATATATCGTTACCTATTGCTCTTCACTGCTCTCGGTGTCTCGCACTGCTCTGCTCATTAGACACGTGTCTGACCTCTGGGCTCACATCAGCGCCCTCGCAGCCGATGGAGATGCCTTGAGCCTGCTTTTAGCACGCCGACACGTTCCTCTGAAGCTCCCCAATCAGCTCCCCAATCAGCTCGACAAGTGCAAAAATCTACCGACACACACATTGCAATCAGACAATCCGTCACAATTTAAAGGGCATTGTGCGAATGTTTTTCACACAATACTGACAAACTTATATTACAGATGGCTAAATTACAAAATGGCTTCATTGCTGAACCGTTTGATAGCTGCAGCCATAACAGGTGAAAACAGAGAGTAGTAGCCCCATCTGCTGGTGAGACTCCTCATATCAGAAAATAGCCATGGCTAATGAAGAAATAATCATAATATATATGTCCTAATATTGCAGTATACTGTATATGACCTCACAAATGGAGGACGCCACCATCTGTTGCTCATTTAAAAGGACGAGTCTGACTGATTCGTCCCTCCTGAAAGTATACCTCTCTGTGAAGAAGGCACGGATAAATGTCCGGTTGGAGACTACATACTAAGTTTGGAGGAGACGTTTTTCTGAGAAGATCTCAACCCAATAGTAATAAGTGATTTTCTTTTTGTATTTAAAGAAGATGGAAGTCCGCTCTGAAACACATCTGGTTCAAAACAGCTGGAGTGATTTGTTGTGTTTAAGTAAAAGTAGAAGTAGTTTCATTCTGAGTACACAGCCTGTACACACATGTGTAACATGTCTGAGAGAACGGTGATGTCACCAGTGATCAGAACACTTCTACAAACTGGGCATGTGGAGTTTGAACGACGTGGACGTTAACCAGTCGGGGAAGATACAACATGATGACGTTATCGAGATGCATTACCTGCAGTGTAGAATCTGCTGTTTTTTTTGTTTTTATTCGACCCATAAGGACTAAATGTCAGAGATTCTCGGCCGGCGCTGTGCTGGTTTTGACCGTTCTTTCGAAACCATCCTACCTGAGTGTCACCACCATATAATGCCCAATCCGCCGATCCGTCACTTTGGTGGTCCAGACTAAAATGTACCAATAACTATTCAGAATGGCGTGCCACCATAGTTTGATCAATGAATCCTAATGATTGTGGTGTGAGGGTCACATTTGAGAGGAATATTGGATTTTTTCCTATTGGATCGAATGAATTTTGGTGCAAACATTCATGTTCCCCGCAGGAAGAATAGTGATGAGTTTGTTGATGATTTTATTCTCCATCTAATGTCATCATTAATTCAATGAATTAATCAAATAAAATCAATGCAATCTTGTTGTTTATTGTGAAGCAGTTGGAATAACGGTAATACATGATGGGCTCAAACTGTGGCTATTTAAAACGGTTAACATTCTCCATCTACAGACAACATCACAGCCAACGCTCCTTAGCATCATGACAGGTTTAAGTTTCCAGTCTGAAAACACTTTCTTTGAAATACATAACGATATTCAAATGACAAGACAGAATACATAATATTCAGATAATGAGTTGAGAAAGCCCAAAAAACAGTGAGACGGATTTACAGCCCTGCCACCCCGATTATTGTCCCTTTGTGTTATGGAGCAGCATCTTACATTAGGAAAAGAGTCTTCACTGTCTGCTGGTCGTAATAATGAACTGCAATTGAAGCCTACTTTGTGCTCGGTAGCCATTGTTCTCAGTCAGAACAACGTTTCAAAGAAGAAGAAAAAATGTGAACAAACTGCACAAACACGATGGTGGAGGGAGATCTGTGGCGGTGTGTTTATCTTTGTAGCATCCTTTGCTCTTCCGGATGAAAAAAAACCAAAAACATCATCAAGACAGAAAGACACCGTTTCAAACAGTAATGAAAGTCCAGTTCTGCTTTATTTGTGTCGCTTTATCTTCCTGATTCTTTAGGTGTGAAATTAGCGTCATGGGAGAAAATGCGAGCGTGTGAGATCGCATTACCTCCCAGCGCCGACAGTTTCATGCAGCAATAATTACTCCCACTGGCGGCTTGCTTATTGACGACGCCTGCCCAAAGTATCACTCTGGGACTAATGGTTTCCCCCCCCCCCTTTCAAAAGGCAAACAATGGAATGAACACCGCTTCAATCAACCCTGGATTGATGGATTTAATGACAAAATCATTTTCCCTCCACTTTATGGGCGCCGAGGAGCGACACATGCAGAATAAGATCGGCCTCGGAGGGGACGAGGCGTCGGCGCGAGAGTCGAGCTGTAAACAAAGAGCGCCGCTTTTATTTGCTGTGATTTCATTTCATCTGATGATAAGTGAATGTGACCGACCAATTGCCGTTAACTCGCAGCAAATGAAATGCATTACTATGTGCGAGCGCGATTCCCTCATCCGTTTTCACCGACGGAGCGATGTCTTTAGGGGTCGGGGTGGAAAAATGAGCTCTATTGATTTCAGGGAGGAAAGAGAAAAAGGGAGGGGAGGGGTTCCAACTAGCCTCTGTTGGATCATGAGTTCAACATGCAGTGACAAATGGACGTCGGAATGAGAAAGAACACCCTGGAATCAAATTGAATATGGATTGTTGCGGCCTAGATTTATAGCCTCGGGGTATCCCCAAACCTGGAAGTCATAAATTGATGCAGTTGAAATGGGGCGCCGGCAGAGGGGATTGCTGCTATGATTCGTTTACGGCGCGTGTCATCGACGGACGATACAAACGGGGAGTCATTGTTGTCCCACAACAGGGCTCGTTAATAGAATATACACAGACGGAAGTTAAAGGCTGTGACAAATCTGCCCCTGTGGACCACCGGGGCTCAGTGAGGCAGGAAACAGCCCCGGATGGCACACGGCACAAGGCACCACTCGTGAATCTGTTGGTCTTTTCGGGAGAATTTGGTACCAGTTTGTGGTGTGATGGAGCTGATCAAATGTGAGTTATTACATAGTATATTGGTGCAGAATTGATTAATACAATATACTAAAAGGTATTAGAACAGAACATGAAACTGTCGATTTATATTGTGCTTTTTTATTTTCACTGGACAGTGTTAGTATCCATCATTTAGTTGCCTGTGTTTTCCAAAACCTGATAATTCTTATTTCTCAGTGTCATCAGACACTGTCCAGCTGCCGGAAATACTCAGAAGAGCAATAAATGTGTATTATTCCGCAACTGAAAATAGTTCCCAATAACTCCTGTTTGAGTAACATTTACTAAAAACTACAGTTGTCGGCTGTATGAGGAACTTACTGAACCTTTTTAATGAAAGTATATATTTGTTGATACAGATTTAAGTCTTCATTAAGAACCAGTGAGCCACAGACAGTCTGGGGAAGTTGGACAGTGTTTAGAGACCGACTAGTACATTGTTAGTGATGGTTTTTTATACATAAGAAAGTTCCATAAAACAAAACACTTGGATGCAACATACCTTCGTATTCTAGAACGTATTTGTCCAAACAAAGGATAATTCTGTTTTTCTTTCACAACCTGAGATCTATTTTTGTAGTTTCGGGCAACACAACCCATTGATTATGATAACATCTTATCTCCTCGCTGCCACACTGCTAGATGATGCTTGCCAACTCAATCCAGTAGGGCTCCACAATCAGATGATCAGACAACGTATTGAAACCAAGTTTGGAAATAAATGGAAGTGAATGCACCAACATCCTAACAGTTGTAGCATTATAAAAACAGACTATATTTGAGAATTGCATGGATTTTAACATCACTAGGCCTTTTGTCCATTGAAAAAACAAATCCTCTCCACAGTGAAGACAATATCCCTGTCAGGGTGGCAAAGGGTTGCACACAAAAAAAGCCTTGCCAACCCAGTTGAACGATCTAATTTATGATTCATAGCCTTTTATATCAAAAACGTTGTGGCTGGTCGGAAATTTGCAAAAGTCTGATGTCCAAATGTAATGGAAAGCAGCAGGAGATTGCTCCCCGCCCCCCAGACTCCACAGGGAGAGAGGCTTTAGGCCCACTATGAGTCCCCGGCTGCAGAGGACGCCGGGCAGCAGGTCCACTTTCCATAAAGCCTCTCCCTGTCCCGGCCGCACACAATGCATGAGATATATGGTACACTTCCACGGGTAAAAATACAGAAGGGTCGCAGATAGATAGCAGCGTTTCTTTTCGTTGAAGTGTTTTGTTCAGTGGTCTTAACTCGTGTTTGATTGTGTGAGGATGAATCAAACCTCACGAGACACTAAACACTGCTAATGAGTGTCTCCGTATTGAAGCTTTCTCTAAAATCGCTGGTTCTCCAGACACACTTTTTTAGATCTACTCAACATGCAAGAGAACCCGGTTTGAACAAACACTCCAAGCTCCAAACAGAAAGCCATTCAGCAACGTAGGGACAGGTCATTCTGAGAGGTTACAATGTAACACAGTAGATTTACTAGCATCTAATTTAATGACCTGTTATGGCCACAATAATGTAATGTTTCTTTCTCAAACAAATGTGATTTTTTTGTATATATACATATATATATATGATCCAGTCTCGATGAAGTTCCTTAGTTTCTCGATGAAATGTCAAATTTTTTGCAAGTGCAATAATCCATATTTGATGTCTGTTACAATGTAAAAGGTTAAACCTCACATCGTAAAAGGAGAGAGGGAAATGTCATAATTGATACTGATATTGAATACTGACCAATATTAGAACATTTTAATAAAAGCTGGCTAAATCAACAGAAAGAGTGAATAAGATAATTATGCAAAAGGAAAATGTTTATTGTAACATCATATCTGTTTACAATAATACTATGCTATATATATATATATTTGTATTTATATTTTTACATAGAACACAAGCTACTAAGGAATACATACAGTACAGTCAGCAACATAGAAAAATATCAGAGTAGTATTGGCACAGATGTAGTATTTACTGTACTTTACATGTTATACATTCAGCAAAAGAAGTGCAGAATGAAAGAAACACATGATCCTCACAGTGAAGGTAAACGCTTCTGACACTCAGTTCAAACACATGAAAGATGTTCTAGCAACGAGCAGACAATGATGGCATGTCTCCTTTCACTCACACACACACACACACACACTGAACATGAACAGGACTCTCAGTAAAGGGTAATCAAATACGAAAAAGGTTCAAGTCAGCTAGTTTTGAAGGTTGACAGCACTTGCAAAGATCTATTGGATTCATGAATCACCTCTGGATTCACTCTCAGTAACGGCAGCAGCATAAATGTACAGTTAACGCTCTCCGACACACATTTTGTAATACAAAATAAAATAAAAAAAACATTTTTTTTTTAGTGGCATTCAGCTAAATGTAGATACAATTCCTTTTGATCTAATACCCGGCCTTCGAGTGAAACCTTCTACGCACAGCCATCCATCTCGTGAAACAATTTCAAACCTGTATTTGCCCTTGAAGGGACCAATCTCAATACCACAAACACTTCTTTTTTTTCTTCCCCTTCCATCGATTCCCGGCTGACCCCTTTGGGTAAACACGCGCGGCCCTAAACGCAAACAAGCTAAAGCCTCATCCATATACAGTATGCGTTCGTCTTCTAGGGGGGAGGTTGAGGGATGATGCATGATGCATGGTGGCGCCCACGGATCGCTTACGCAGCTTTGCTTAGTGGCTTTTTGAGAGCAATCTCTGCGTCCTGAAGGAGCCAATTTGATTAGAGTCAATCACGGTGACACGCTGCTTACCGTGCAGCAACGGCCTCCCGGAACAAAAAGAAAAAGAGCACTTTGAGAAGTCACCTTTTGTACTCTTTGAAGACGCTACAATGCTTGAGTGGCTGAGACGGACAGGATGCGACCTTCAGAGCTAAAGAAGCATGTCTGAACTGAATAAGCACATGAAACATTGCTGTTTAGACTTTTTAAAGCTAGTGGAGGTTGAGTCAAGGTTGTCAATAAAGTGCACTTGCCATCAAACCAGTGCAAAAGGTTAAATATAGCTCTCTGTATATACATAACTACATATGCAGCAGGTGCGCTACCATCGCTGGATATGAGAGTCTGTGGCAGCGCGATGATGACAGTTTTCTAATGTCTAAATGTAAACATCATTTGATGGACAGCTCAGTGATTAGGGAAACAGTCCTCACCCAGTTTGCTGGAAAACCACGTCTCTGGCGTCACGCTCGAGTGTGACAGCAAATGTTGTGGAGAGAAATAATCACACATTTGTTTGATAGCTGATGAGATGATCAAGATATGGCATCGGATGTGTCTCAGGAACACGAGACGGTGTCTGCTACGACGCAGCCTCCCTGCTTTCATCATGCATCATGTTGAAAGTTGGCTTATAGGACATGACAGTGCGTGAGGGAGAACCTTGACAGTGGGTCTGTACTACGCACAGGGATCCAGTTTTCAAGAAAACAAAGGCAATGACACCCTGATTTAAGCCTTTTTTTTACAATAATGAGAGCCTCGTAAAATCCATCCTTGCGTAGGCAAATTTAATCTTGAATTTTAAAAGGCTCATTAAGAAAGAGATGGTCATTACACCATAATATTGTACCGTATAGTCATGGATAATTATTTTTTTTTTCTTCACATTATGTGCAGTACATTTGCTGTTAATTATATTAGTAAGTAATTTTCTGAAACAAAATGGAAATGTTCTGAAACAAAATGGAAATCATATTACTTAAATATCTTATACTGGTATTTGCATCAATACTGTAAGAAAATTGACCGTTTGCTAAACCCCTCCCCTGAATAGCCATTGTAACTAAGCACAATAAGACTGTCAAGCTTTGTGTTTTTTCTACACATTTTTACACCCTTTCTACCCTTTCTACGTTAGCTTACCACCTCCAGTGGTAAGCTAACCACTGGAGGCTAAAACTAGCGTACGCGCTGTGAAGCTCAATGTCATCAGAGTTTAGGCCAACGTTAGACGTTGAAAGAGAACACTCCAGCAACGTAAGTCTGTTTGTTTTTAACCTTAAGGTCACAATACGGATTGAAAATACAAACATGTATTGAATATGTTAGAGTAAAATTACAGTCTGGTCCTACATTTTCCTGCAATTGAGTGTCAGCCTGAAACGGTCTGTTTAACCAACTCATGTAGCTAACATTAGCTATCTAGCTATAGCTATTATAACCTAGCAGAGAGGAATGAGTCCTGCTTTTGTTTGCTTTCGTCAACGACTCATTGCTTCAAAAATGACTATGAATTTTTTTTTGTAATCTGCCGTAGTCTAATCTGGTAAATTTGACAGGAGGAGGGCGGGACTTGGCAAATGCTCAATTCTAGAATTTACTCAATCAACCCTTCAATCAATTAGTGCAAACAATTAACTTAGAAGTGACGGCTAACACAGCAGCTAGAGCCATTGGGCGTCAAAGATACTGTATTGCTCACTTCAGGATCAATGAGTTAGATCAAACTGATGTATAGCTGTGTGAAAAAGCAGATATCCACGACACTGAATTATTGGGGTTACATGGAGTAACACTTCTGCCTCCATTGTATACTTTCATTTGATAGATTTGATGATAACAACACACAACACATCACATTTAGATGTACTACTTACACTGTAGATACATACGCAGCTAAAAAATAAATAATTGTAAACAATATATTAATTTTCGTAGAAAGGAACAGATTTGTACAACAAAATACTTCATGTACATTCAAGGGGATAAATGCTGCCCAGCTATTGCCTCGGCTCCAAGTACATTTTAAGACTCTTTTACGATCATAGGTGTAACCCTTAAGGAAGAATTCAATCAACCAGCCTTAAACCAACTATAAAGGGAAAGTAGTTAAATGCCTTTGACAACAATTAGCATCTGTTAGCTTTTGGCTGACGCTGGTTATTAATAAGGCCATAAAAACATCTACAATTAATCCTGTGATGGATGTCAGATGTTTTGTTTTGCATGGCTACACGTTGAACTCAGCCTTCTGAGTTAGTATTTCAGTCACAATACACTGGTCTTTTTTTATAACAGCTGCTAACAATCCTAACAAAGGGGCTATACAGGCCTTGCCACTTGGATACCAGGGATTATATACATTTAAGATACTGTACAAAAGGAAAGTAGGGCCGTATCCTCCAAATCAGCTCCATCAGCCACTGAGTGGTTCTGTCCTGTAAGCCTTCAGTACGAGCACCTTTACTTGAAGTAGTTGAGCCCCGCCACTAGGAAGAACTTCTCCAGGAAGAGCTCAGAGTCCAAGACAGCGATGTGGGCCGCGCGGCCAATCAAGGTGTTGGCTGTGTTGGGCAGAGCGTGGAACACATTCTGGCGGATCAGCCGGCACTCTTTCGCCTCCACAAGAGGCTGCAGAAGGTTGTTGATCATCTCAGTGTAAACGGGCCCTTCAGAGCAAGAAGTAGGAAAGATACGGTTAGTCCTACTTTTGCATCCAAATCCCCTGCTTCCAATCTTTAAGCTAGGCTAAGCTAACCAGCTGCTGGGAGTGGTTTATATAAACCTTGGAAAACATGTGTCGTTTGTTTTCAGAAGGTCATAAAGAAGTTTGGTGTATTCAACCGTCTTTATGGCTGTAGTAAAGAAGTATTGCGAAGGTGCACTTTAAGCCTACAATTGATGCATGCTAATATTAGCTAGCGTTAGCCACCATAAACTACTGGTCATACCAGACCGAAGAGGTGTGTAGCAGCAATTCAACTTAATTCCATTTATTTGCATAGAGCAACATCACACATTTGCCTCAGAGGGCTTTACAATCTGTCCTGCATTCAACATCCTGTGTCAGAACAGGAGAAAGTCCCCCAAAAAACCTTTAAAGAGGTTTTTAAAGAGGCTTTTAAAGGAAGGAATCTTAGGTTGAGCAGCAGAGGGATCCCTCACCAATAGATGATGCAAAACCAATGAGGGTATCCAATTGTGCAAAGGTGCGTTTTATGAATTATTAATTTAACTTGAATTTGAAAGGACTTCTTTTTTCTTCTTTCAAAAATGACAGTATCACTTTAAATAATACCAGTCAGTTCCACAGAGTGATGTTCACAGATACAACGGGAAAGTATTTGTGCTCTATATCCTCAGATATTATAAGAGAGAAAAATGGCGAGAATCCAGTTGCATTAATACATGCACCTCTAACCTGTGGTCCTGTCTTTAAGAGCAGTTTTGCACATCTCTATTCTGGCAGAGTGGAAAGGAACATATCGGTCCTGCGGAGACGCGACCAACACCACGTTCTTGAAGAACTGGAGCCCTGAAACACAAAACAAGCGAGTAAATGAGAGCGCAGTGTGTGTCTGTGTGTATGTGTGTTAGAGAGAGAGAGAGAGAGAGAGGAAAGAGTGTATTGGTTGTAAAACGCAAAGTACAATCACAAACTACAATGACAGGCTTGATGCGATAAAACTGTGTTTTTTCTCAAGTTCTCCTGTCAGTGTGCTTTTAAGAGAGTGCGCTGGTGGGTTTCCAATGACAGGGTTTGGATCATTTTGTCAGCCTGCCACAGCTCTGGAGGGGTAAAATAGTGTTTTCAGGCTTATCTTCTTCAAGCCTGTGTGACAAACGACTGCTTTGTTCCACTCAAACAGTGGGGAGGCCTTTCACAGGTCTCTCGCAGCTCGCTGGCAGGGGTTTGAGTGTTAGCGAGCTGACACGTACAGGAATTTGACAAAAAAGACAAGATGACAACAGTACCATGAATATTTCAATAGACTGTCTTTCAAGTAGCAGCCTGTAAAGCGAGACAGTCAACACACAGTGTGTCTGTGTTTCAAATCCGTCCGCTTTCCGACGGTACCTTGTTTCTGACTCAGGAGATACAGGAAGGTTTTCCGTGGATCAACGTGGTCTCTGAAGGTGAGCTGCAGCAAGGATCCCGATTTCTTCAGCTTCTGCATTAACCACAGACCTAAGGAGAACACACACACACACACACACACACACACACTGACTGCTTTTTCATCCCGCTGCATAAAAGCAGAATGGATAATAAAAGATGCTGCTGAGGAGCACAAAACAGCAACATTTTCTCTGGCCATTTTTTTTTCCCGCGGTGGCCTCACCTGTGCTGACCAGCGTGCTGTTGTTGTACAGCGTTCCCAAGTGTGGACCTGACAGCGAGAGGAAAGTGTGCAGTTTGGGCAAATAGCAGCGGAAGCGGGGCCTCGTCAGCACCGAGCGGATGATGATGTTCCCCAGAGAGTGGCCGATGAAGCTGTTGGTCGAAGACAAACAACTTTCAGGGAGATAAACTTGCAACTTGAGTGGGTGGCTGGAAAAAAAAACAGTGCCTCCAACACTGCTGACCTCTGACACTGTGCGATATCTTATTATAGTCGATTCTGTATGGAGAAACTCCTTCCAGCTGAGGCTATTTGTAGATTTAAGCTACAACTTTGGTAATTACAGAAAATTCATTAACTTGTTTAAACATTCTCAGAGGCAATGACAACTTAATGATACTGACATAGAGGACGTGCCACGTAAATGAATCGTCTTCCCAGTAGATTCATGAAGCTATATGTCTGTCACTTAGTTTAATTACGGTACTGTTACAGCTTTACCCAAAATCCCTCATCGCCATGTGGGCTCCTTCTCATCTATCTCCCACCAAACTAAATATAGAAGTAATGTGGAAAGAACCAGATGCTGTTGTGGCAGTCGATTGCTTTTGTCTTTGATACTTTCCCTCTAGAGAATAAATACACAAAAAAGAAAGTGAACAAACTCTGAGAGAAACTCGAACAAAAAAATAATAATTGCCACACTGAGGGCAATTAGGCGGGAAGATGAATAGCTTAAATTTATGGGAAAAAGGCAACGCACAGCTGCATAAGGGAGTACAGTCTATCATGGGAAAGTCAGGAACTTATTGGCACTGTATGATAAGAGCCTTTCATCCATTCTGTGCTACTTATCCATTTTGGACTCGTACAGTCAATATATTACCCTGAAACTGTGATCTACACGAGTAAAGACACTCCAAGTATCAATGTGCAGTCTCTGCTGCCACCTACTGGCTAAACAGAATGCTGCTTAAGTTGATGATCACCCCCGGCTCCCAACTCTGCCTCAAATGGTCAATGAAAATCAATCAAAAGGGTGAGTTGTCAGTAATGTGCGCGTTGCACTGCATTAAAGTTGAGCGACTGACCTTATCCGGCCGATGGTGAGATTGTACAGCTGGATATGCTGAATGATCTCATCCAGCAACCTGTCCGTCATGGTGTCGAAATCTGCAAACGTGTCGGTCTGCGGGGAAACGGAACGGAAAAGCTCGGTCGTCAGCGCTCTGCAAAGTGCCTTAAAGCACTTTCGTAAAAAATGTGACTGTACATTTTAACAAGTTGCTCCCGCCTACAGACGTACCTGATTCCTTTCAGACATGAGGAAGTCGAGTCTGGATCCCGGCAGGCCCAACTCAATAAACGTCTTCACCAGCCGAAGGTCTGCGCTGTTTCCTGGAAGCAAAGAGGAAATTATACTCACCGTTTTTTGGCCCATTAGTCATGTAGGTGACACCTGGAATTAGTATTCACAGACGATGTAGTGTGAAGGGATATGCAGGACACACTCTCAAGAGACTATATTATATTTACAATGCTAATAGGGTAACAGGATGTAAAGTATGTGTCCGCTATTATGTTCTTGCAGTGGAATTGGACAGCAGTGAACCAGAACCTTCGTCTGTATGAGGACTCACCATCAAGCCCGTGGACGCACACCACGAGGTGGATGCCGTCATCAAACTCCTCATCATCCTCTTCGGGGGGGAAGTAGGGCAGATCTGATGCCAGGAGAGGGAGGTCGCTGTAAAGGCTGGCCTGAAAGCGCAACTCTTTGAGCAGCTCGTCTTTGGCTTTGTAGAAACTGGAGAAAAAGGAAATGAGAAAAAAACAAGACATTGCTTTTTGGTATATTCGCAATAAATTGACAAATTTATGCCTTTCCTGAAATGTGCAAAGACAAGAAAACGCTGATCTCAGATGTTATTTTCTAGAGCAGTTTTTACAGGTATCACAGGTACGTTTTCTGCCTTTGGTCTAAAATATCATGGTCTTGCATTTTTGTATAACATCAGTTAACATTGCCCACTTCCGAGCAAATTATGACTTTCAAACAAAAGGCCCAAAGCTACTTACAAGTAGCTCCTCTAAGTTGTATTACCCTTTCATCTCGCCAGGTTACACATTTCAGCTGCGGAGGAGTCAAAACAAATCCGATTCCAGCTCCTGTACTTTCAGCTAATCGTGATGGATTTGCCTTCACCCTTTGATGTGATTTATTGCATCAGGAGGCATTTCACCTCGTCTTGACTTCCTCACTTCATATTTGCCCTCACTTCATTTTGTTATGCTAAGGCTTTCCAAGCATGAGCAACTGCCAGCTACCGCACCAGATGTCAACAGCCGTCTCCACATACCCATAACACCTTGTGTTTTGGCTTTGTTTCCAAGTAGTTGGTGTGGATTATGATCTCAATCCTACAAAGTTTTTCTTGGAAGGTGGCCTGCATTTGCTGATACATTATTTACCGATGTACACAAAAGTCAGAAAGGCATTATTCTCACCTGCCTGGAAACAAATAACTAACGCAGCATTAACGTCCAACTAAAAGTACAAGGTCCAGCCCTTTTTTAAGCCATTAATCTGAATAAAAATGTTTTTTTTGCAATTTTTTTGTTCATATTTTTGTATTATGGAAAATCCAAACAGTCCAAAATGCTCCTTTAGCTTCCAAATTATAAGTAGACGGACCAGTGGACGTGTTTGATTGGAAGCTAAGTGGACAAGTACACTTAATGTCAACAAATGAGAACCAGTAACTATAGTTTATTAAGCTAATAACTCAATTGATTTAAAACAAGATGTTGAAAGCGCTAGAATTATATATATTTTTGTTCTGTCTCGTCTGCTAACGTTAGCACTTTAATCCGAGCAGATGTCTGATCGGTTGCTTAGCAGCAAGTTCAGGTGCAACAAAAGATGTGTGTCTGTGCTTGTAGCTAAGCCGAGACATTAGCGAGGAAGCTAACGTGGGTTGCAGTTCAGGATGTGTGACTATTTGTTTTGTGGCGGGCGGCTCTTTGGTTATTAGTTGGCGTCACAGAGATATTGTTGTGCGTGTTCATGCACACACAAAAGGGAGACAAATACATGTCTTCACTTTTTTTCAGGGAGGCTTGTATGGGAAGCAGAAAATAAGATGCTATGCAATTTGAATTGGGGCTTAAAAACACATTTACAGCACATTTTGTCCTTCGCTAACGCTAAGATTAGCTCGAACGTAAACTCACTTTAGCATTCGTTCGTTGGTCTCCTCATCCACGTTCAAGGGATTGAGCGAAGACGAGGAGATGATACCAAAGGAGCCCAGTGGCTGATGGGTGATAGGTGAGGTAGCCTGGCGAGCAGACATTCCACTGATGGACGGAGAGTCTCTTAGCGCAGAAGAAAAGGGCAGGCAGGTCGGGGCACAGGACACTGACATGTTCACCACCTCCACCATCTTCTTATTCACGAAGGCCAGCCCTGAGTTGGGGATCTTAGAGGGCTTAGTCTGGCAGTCCAGAGGCTCTTTCTCACTGGCTGACATCCCATTGAGGTCAAGGGGTGATGCAATATCATTGGCAATCAGCCCTGTAAGATCACTCGGCCTCTGTGCGATGGTACTGCTGGGGAGGTCACTGGTGTGTTGAAGCCCTGGAGGTGATCGGGAGGGATCCAGACACTGCTGGTCCTCGACACTAAACAGTTCAGTCTGATGGAAACTTTGGCAATCATCTACAGTGTTCATTCTGTCCTGTGCTTCTGCACTTTTATGCACACATGGTTTGTTTCCACAGCTGCAGGGTACTGCTTCTGTTTCAACGAGATGCACATCCTCCTCTGAGGCGCTTACTCCACTGATGTGTGTTTGATGGTTCATATTCTCCCCCTGGCTGCCAATAACAGCGCTTTCCTTCACATGCTGGCTCTCCACAGACTCTTGTAAAAGCAGCACTTCAGACACACCACTTAACGCCGACTTGGTTCTGTCTGTCTTTGACAGGTTCTGTGGCGGGTTTGACCTTTCGGAGCTAATATTCTCATTGAGGAGACGGCCAAGATTTGTCGTTGAAGTCGGGTCTAACAAAGATGATTCGGGTTGCTCCGAATCCAGGTTGCTGTTCAAAGAAGAGCCGTAGATCTTCAATGAATCCTGGTGTTGCACTAAACTCTTAGTATCTGTTTCCTGGTTGACGAGCACATGGTCCCCCTCGGTGTCTTCTGGGCTGCTTATCTGTGGTGCCGAAACGGACTTTGTGAGTTTACTGAGCTGCCTCTGCTGCTGGTCCTCCTCGTATGGCAGGGAGCTAATAGAAGTGAGTGAGGCCTGTATGCCTCCACTGCCGTTGCTCTCCATCTGCAGGCCTTCCAGAGAGCTGCGGTGGACCGGGTGGCGACGCACTATTTGCTGTGGGATCTCCCGTTCGCTGGAGAAGTCTAGAGGAGGTCGGCCTCGCAATGCAGCCTCCAGGGGCCAGGCCACCGAGCTGGGCTCGCTCTCAATACCCGAGTCCGAAATAACTGAGGACGAGCGCTTCATGATCTTGGAGCCGGCCAGGCCTCCGCGGTGAGTCGCCTCTTTTCTGAGATCGCTGGGAAAAGGTATGACTGGATGTGCATAGGCAGTGATGAGAGGGAAATCCTCAATCTCATCATCCACGGAGTGATTTAATGGCATCGCAATATCGGACTCCTCTTCATTGTTTTCACTCTTTGTTGCATTGCTGTCATTTGGGGCATCAGAACGTACGATGGCGTTTTCCGCTGCATGATGAGCAGGAGACTCATCGCGGCTGTTATGAGAGTCAGTGAGCGGATTGTGGTTTGAGGAGAGAACAGGGACTGCTTCTTCTCTATATGGATCCACATCACAAGGCTTATCTGTGATGTACCTCCGGCCTGGATTACAGCTCTCCTCATCCCGGCCTTGTTTTTCCTCTGGTCCCTTCAAGTGCTCCGTCACTGCTCGAGAGGGTTCGGCAATGTCCTCGGTACGATCGAGGTTCTGGATACTTCTAATGTTGGTGCTGGTCTTACTCTGCTCTGCCATGAGTGAGACATATGTGGGTAGGTCCATGCAATCATCGCTGTCCAAAGGATCCTGCCCTATTGCTGGTGATCTGGCTCCCTGGCGGCTTTCAAAAATCCCATTGACAAGAGAGATGGCTGGATCTGAGTTGGCTGGATCAGTGGTCGGCACATGTGATGTCCACTCTGGAAAAACAAGGGCATTGCAGTAAACCTTTTGTGATTGGATGTAAAAGACAACATGTGTTCAGCCACTTTTTTTTTACATTACCTGTTTGAGGAGACTCCACATATCGGTCCTCAAAGATGATGGGCAAGCTGTTCCAGTCTCCGTCGATGTCCAGGCACTCAACAGGTAAAGGAGGCATCTTGGTCAGGTAGTCTGAGCCCCGCACGTCTGTAGCTATCTGGCTATGTCTGTTGATTCTGAATCAGCAGAATAATATCATCAATATCAAGACAACACTTCTCTCCGTTCATAGAACACAAGGCTGATACTCACAGTTCCTCTTGAAAAGTCAACGACATCTCTTTAGAGTGTTCGGTGAAGAAGTATGCCTCTGAGAACCGCCTGACCTGGTGTTCCCAGAAACAGACAAAACTGTTTTCATCAATCAGTTGCAATGAGTCAATCATTCAAGGTCTGCTCACAAAGAGAGAGAGATAGATATCACTGCTTCCAGTCTGTGACATGAGCTTGAACCAAACACCGTTCTCCTTCTCCAGCTTCAATTAGAAGTGCATCATCCTTGAAAGTCAGCCACCATGACGGGCACATCACCAGGAACACTATTTCTGGTGTATTTTCACCCCACAATAATTACAGAACAAGAGTTAATTGAAATCCAAGCTCCACTGGTGGGTGGAGGCATGACAGTATCCCCTCGGGGTAATCTAATAGCAAAGCAAACAAGTTCATTATTTTCAGACAACTGGGATGAAACAATGCCACATAAGAGGGCCGTTAGAGCTGCTCCACTGTGGAGCACATATTCATATTCAACAGCGACGATTGGACGGAAATTGCACTGGAAATCACATTAACTCGCTCAGTTGGGTTTAAGCTACCGTCTAGAATGGCGTCTTATTATCTTGCTAATTCCCTGTCCAGAGTTTGGCCAGTTAAACTCATGAATCTAACCTTTTCCTGGTCCAACATAGAGGTTTCTTCCTCATCACAGCTGATTTAATGTATATTTCTGAACTTCTTAGATCATCTCAGTGTGTTAACCTGTTGAGCCCTTTGTATCAGGAAAATCAAGAAAAAATCATGGTATAAATCTCTCCCTCCCAAAAAACAAACATGTTAGGTATCAAATTAAACATAAAAATCAGGGCTACAATAATATAAAATCCCGATGTACAACCTCTACCACAACTCAAACAATAAATAGGATTAGGGGTTAGGGTTATTAGGGTTAGGGTTAGGGCTTAAAGGGCTACGAGAGACTTGTATTCAATATCTTGTAAAACCTTTAAGAAAATTGGTCACGACTAAAATGTCAACGGTTATGAAACCATTTTGATTGTTCTGTCGTATTTTTTGTATTCTGGTGTGGGTTCTGAGGATGTACATGAATGGCTCAATGTAAAGATATCAGCACAGATCGTCATCGTTGCGCTCCGATATGGAGACCATCTGGCCTGCGGCTCGGAGAACACACAGGATATGCTGGCGTTTGAGCATTGCATAATGCCTTTGATGGAGTGCCACTCTCACCCTGAGTGTGTGGTGCTCCTGGGCCAGATAGGAGAGGATGTGGGGGTTGAGAACAGCGGCCTCCAGGAAGTGGGTCCACAGAGCGGCCAGCTGGGAACAGAGCTGGCTCACGTCCCTGCTGATCTGCTCCGCTACCCTCTCGTGGCCTTCCTGTAGCTGATGGGGAGAGAGAGAAAAAATAGATCCCTGTAATATCAAACTGAATCCGTCTTCATAAAATACAGCCTTCTATTCTCGGATCCTCGGTGTTCCTGCTGACATTTATATCCACCGACAATGTGCGTCTGCCTGACCTGCGTATCTTTGGATCATTGTAGGAAACTCATCAATCAACCAACTCATGCTGTTCTCTGTGAGAAAGGCTGGGTATAACAGCTGGGCCATCGTATCAGTCCACACATGCATGTCACAGTATATTCAGAGAGAAGTCATGACTGTTTAATGTCTCAGTGATCGCCTTCACGACTTAACACGACTTTAAGAATTTTAGTCACCAAATAAAATATTGTAATTATATCCATTGCCTTGAATTTATACCGTTGTCTAAGCTGAAATCCACTTTCTGACAGTATAGTAAAAAAAAAAAGCTAATCCAAAATTGTGTTGGTTTGCATTCCAACAAAAAATAATCATAATCCCTCAGCCCCAAACATCTAGACTCAGTCATTACTTTTGTCTGTGCATAGAATGAACTGTTTTGGTAAAGCAGGTAGGTGAACAATTGTGTTTTTTATACCCCTAAATATGAAATGACAACAAATAAACAAAAGCTTTATAGGAAACACAATTACAAAGAAATCACAACAATGTGAAAATAACAATAAAGACAGAATATTAACAGGGCAATGGCTCTCTAACATGTGGAATAGACTTACCTGTAACTCTGTTGTGAGCTGATTCAGAGTTTTGTCAACAGGCAGCACCTCTGTGGAAAGAAATCAGAATCAGAAACCGTTTATTGCCAGGAATGTTTGCACAAACGAGGAATTTTGCACAGTATGTACTGATTTCTGTTTTCATAACAGGAAGTCTGATTTTTTTATTTTGAAAATTGTTTCAATGTAAATAATGACTTCAGACTAAATTTAAAATATTCAACAACAACACACATTACATAATTAATTATATTTTGAGATTTAAGACTACAAATATAATATAGTGATTATGGATGAAATTAAACAAAATGAATTGTTAAATGTTAAAGTACAGTGAGTGTTTCCTTTTTCTGGTTCTCACAATTTTACTCCACTGATCCCAACTATATGATGCATTTATAAAATATGATGCACTATTTAACTACTCACCAATATATGAAATCATTAAAATCAGCTCCACAATTTGTCACGGGGCCTATTTTCTCCACTCCCAATGTATAACATTGTTCAGTCAATGCTCATCTGTTCAACACTTTTTGAGCCGTGAACTTGTGATGTTTAAGAGCGGCTCGTCCACTTTAGTCTGTCTGCTTGCACAGGTTTCCTGTAGGAGGACTTTAACTCCCTGACCTGCCTGACCCTTTAACAAGAAAGAGTGCAGTTCCCCTTTAAAAAGTCTTCGTGGGTAGTTTTTCCTGCTCTAATGTCTGTCAGTTCCAAACAAGGGAATGTTTTCTTCGTTTTGGGAACTCACTCATAATATTTCTGTTTTGTTTATGCTTTTAAAATGGCAAATATGATTAATATATTTTGTCAAAGTGCATTTGACTAATTGAGTCCAAATGAAGGGAGATTGATGCCACGTGGGGTTAAAGTGGCATTTATTCCAGAGATCAAACCTGATTGGCCACAGGAAGCAGAAGACAAGGGATAACAGGTTTTGAGAAGCCAGCAGACTGTTTGGATTGTTTTACTGTGTTTTGTGTACTGGAAGGGTTCTTCTCATTAATTGTCTGCAGACGACCCGAAGAGATAAACCTAATGAAGTGGTTCACGTGTCCCCGTTGCCGGTCAGTTGCCGGTCAGAATACATTTAGTTACTCTGGAAAAAAAAAATCTCCGCCTGCATGCTGGTTCATTCTCACCTTACACTACCAACATTCAAGTACATTTAAAATGTTGCTTAGTCAGTAGTATTAATGCAATATTTCATATTATGTGATACTACTCCGGATTTCCGAACTTTTAATTCCCATTAGACCTTACATTTTTTTCAGAATTTCAAGGCTAGAAATAATATTTTGAATAGTGAGCGTTGCATATGCTCACCTGAGTCGAGTGGCGTCTGCTGCAGCTGTGGGATTCCCTTCCTCAGTGCTGCGTGGTAGGTGTGCAGGCCCCTGTGTGCGACCAGCAGGAGGCGACACAGCCGCCGGTGCCACGTATGAGCTCTCTGCAGGCAGTTTTCACTGGGCAAATAAAAGCTCCCCTGCGGAGCAGGAGACACAGAGGAAATGTCAGATGCTATGTAGGTCAGTAGTCAACCGAAAACGCTCAGAAAACATCCCGCCTTAATAACAGACATGTACACATACTTGGCATTTATAGTTCAAGTATACAGCTGCAACGGTTACACGGGCTTGTCGCTGACCTTGTGATAAAAGGAGCGGGTTTCTGAATGGGAACGAATAAGATAATTACCTGGAAGATCAAATACGATGTCAGAGACAAATGGACCCTAAACACAGCGTGCTGCGAGCCGTAAAAGCAGATCAATAACCGCATGTGGCCTCGGGAGGATGCAACGCTTCCTCGTTATGACCTTTAAAAGAGTCCAGGAAGTTGACACAGAATTCAAGGCGCCAACTTGATGAATAAAATAAACAAATAGCCTAGTGGATACAAACTGACACGTGTGTGAAAACTGAAAATCAAATCAGTTGAGCTAAAACCATAGAATATATCATTCAACAATGCCATGAGGTACAAAGCTAAAGGAAAGGAAGCAGCTTGACAAGGAAAATGATCCAGTATAGTCCCCGCTGCTTTTTGAGAGCTGGCTAATTATGAGCTGTAATAAGGACCGTGTTTCCAGTAGATGGCTCTCTAACAGCGCCGTAGAAGTATTCAGTGAATTCCACCACTGCACTTTTCAATATGCGTGGAGTGTAACACTGGTCTAAATCACCATAAGGACCATAAGGTCTAATGGGCTGCCACCCAAACAGCTGTCTCTGCACACATTAGCCACCATCACATTGAGCCTCGCATGTGACCAGTGGCCGCCCTCGTCCACTGGTCCCCGGCCTGGTCTGCTCCAAGGCGACACATCCTCATGGCTGGGATGTTTCGGCAGCGCCAGTGCGGCTCAGAGCTTTGAAAGGCGTGTGATGCTTGAGTAAGATGGGGATGTGCTGCTATTTGCCCCTAGCGAGTAAAGTCTCCGGCCCTATCATCATACCTGGGTGCGCTCTGTAATTGCAGCAGTGCGGTATAGCAGAACCAGGAAGGAACATCTGTATGTTTACTTTCATAATTCTTCTTACCCTTTATAGAGGCCTGCCTGGATCAGTCTGCTGCGAGCGAGGGGTCGTGAAAAATAGCTATTTTTCAGTATGAACTAGTAATTATTCCAAAATCATAGTTTCTCCCTGCGCTGAAACTGTCTCGGATGTGCTTTAGTTGTGTGTCACCTGACATGAGAATTTCTGCTTTTGTTTTTCTGCTGTTGATGCAACTTTTCCACTCCATTGTATATAGGACAATATATACTTGACGGGATTTTTGTGAGTTTATCTTCAGAAACATGATTTATTTACACCAATAACATCCAAGATTCTCAGGCGTTTCACTTCTAACAGCATAATTTCCCTTTTAATACATCATTTCCTGCCACAGAAGGAACTTTGTCCTTCCTTTAGAGATGTAACAGCATATATCAATGCACATCTACAACATGTGATTTAGTTTTTTCCAGAAATAACAACATAACACTTAAGGGAAATGCTGCGGTGTTAAGAGGGAAAGTGCTGAAAACGTAGCGTCGCCGCAGGTAAAATGCTCTAAATAAATAAAGGTAAATGAGGAGGCGGCATTCTGTGTAGATTTCACCTGCAGCTATGAAGTACGTGGCGCTTGTGAGCAGAACTCATTACTGTGATCAAACGAAGCCCCCCCGCTTGGCTAAACGCAGAGCTTATTAAAGTGCCCAGCTAGGGGTGGGAGTAAAAACCAGGAGGTGTGTTGGGTCGGGGGCATGGCGCTCATTAGGGTTTACAGTGTAGACTGTGGCGTCCGCAGGGACCTGAGAGATGCATGTTGTAAAAGGATGGCAAAAAAATGGAACCGACTGTTTTACAACTGTACACAAGTTGGAATAATTGGCAAACACGAGAGAAAACTAGAGATAATGAGTCCATCAAGAAAAGAAAATGAAAATTGTGCAAAATGACATGCAGTCCAGGAAATAGTCCAAATATAAGTAGACCACAGCTGTGTCCCAAGGCCATAAAACATGCACATTATGAGAAGGTTTTGAGTATAGCACGTTGACTCTGGGAAGATGATGAAATACATGTATTGTATATCTTGAGATGATACCACGTCTGTATGCCATATATGAAGGTAGAGCCGTTAGCGTAGCTTAATATAACTGTATGTAGGTGGTTCAACGGTCATAAAATAATTGAGTCCCTATAAAGTAAGACGCATACTGTAAAGACGTGATTAATAATTACGATAACAGTAATTCCATCGTCACTGCTGTCATCATGCAATTTTGAAGCTTAACTGGACTGTAAATGGGCACAAAGGCATTTCCAATGAGAGCTGCTAACACTTCCAGATGCCAAGCCTGGAGCCTGCATGCCTGGGCAGGTGGGTTAATCAGATATTATTAAAAGGCCACGGTGCAGCGAAGTAATAATCTCTGTGTTGGCCTTTGCTCTTTCAGCCTTAAGACGGCACGGAGCCCCAACAAATGACAGAATTTGAGGCACAGACATGTCCGGGATCAGTAATCCAGACCAGAATGACTCCCTGCTCAATCCTGTTGCTTCTGGGTGACACGCCAAAACAAATCACAACTAAATCCATCGGCCTCTGTCCCGAAACCGAGATCACGTGTACGCCATCGCTTGGCATTTAGCTACATGCTCACAAAAAAAAAGGGAACAACCAGCAGAACAGAGACTGGCTCATTATCGTTTTCAGCTTTGTGAGACAAAACCGGCTTTGGCTGCCTATGACTTTCGATTTGAGCACAGCTGAACTGCTAAAGGTTAACATACCTCAGAGACGACAGGCTTGCAGTAGCCAGCGCCGAACACAAGGTTCTCTACCGACATGGCAGATGGGTCGCTCGGGCTCTCCGGCGAGCCCTTCCCCAGCCAAGAGCCCTTCCCTGTACGTGCAAAGCTGCAGAGAGAAAAGCCAGGACACATGCAGGGACAAATCGTGAGTGTGTGTGTGTGTGTGTGTGTGTGTGTGTGTGTGTGTGTGTGTGTGTGTGTGGACCTGGGCTGCTACTATTCCAATCAATCAGGTGCCGCAGTAATCTATGTAATGCATGGCTTAAAAACTGAGTTCATGATATTGGCGGCTGAATTCATCAGATAAGTGTTTGGAAATCTATCCAGCTAACGGATACACTTTTAATTGTGAATGCCAAAACGAATAGAGAAGAGGAAATATATGTTATGGCGGTGAGTTCTTCTGTTGATATTATAGATACAGTTGCAATTATTGTTTTCACTCTCAAATTCTACATCTTTCCAGTGCGACCAGCTCTTCAGTTCAATACTGAATTTCCCATTGACCATTGGCTGAAATGATGGAGTTGTCCAGTCATGGCTTAGCGCCCCAAGCTATGCACGGCCGGCTTGTCAAGTTTTAGATTTCTTCATGAGTTGAAGTTGTGTTCATTTAAGCATTTTAAAAGTTTGGAAGGTTTTAACTTTATCAAAAGGGTAAGGAATGGGTTTAACAGCGTTTATCTGCTCTAATAACGTTAGCTGCTATTGTTCGTATGTCCGGGAAACTAGCTTACTACCTAACCGAGCATTACTTCCAAGGCCAGCGTGCTTGTCATTATGAACTAACAAAGTTACTTTTTTTTGCAACAGCTAGTTTACGTTTAATTAAAAAAAGAAAGTAATATGTCTCCACTGTGTGGGAAAGTCTGGGTTGATATCAAAGTTTAGGCTAACTCGACTGCTCTTTACAAGTCCAACAACGTCAGCAATATTACACAAGCAATACAGGTTCAAATGTAAATGAGTCAATTGGAAAGATAACAAATTCAGCCAAAGAGTTGTTGTTTTTTCAACTCGTAGAGCTAACGCTAGCTTAATTAGCTAGCCATTTCAGCCGTCACCATAGACTAGGAATGAAAAGCTGCTTTTGTCTCTCTCTCTCTGAAATTGGCCCAAAAACCCAATATATTAGACAGAACAAAACATTTTAAGTCGTAAATCTGCCACTGTCGTCGTTCTAAACTGGATATGTGCCGTAAGACATGATCGCCTGAGGTCCAGAGATCAGACACCAGAAGGGTCTTTCTGCTTTGTGTGAATTCAAGGACTATTAAGTGCAAATGTTTGAGTGAACTCTACCTGATTAGCGGCTGATGTAAGGCAACCAGTGAAGCATGTATGGAGACAGAAATGACGGACAGGTGGAAGTAGTCAAACATGACAGGGACGTGGTGGTGGAGGCCTCTCCGCGGGTGGAAGTGGAGGCTGAGGGTCCGACTGCTGATCAACGGGACCGTCGCTATCTCTGCCAGCCTGGTGAATGGGGGAAAGAGAGACAAAAGTTACACTCACACACAAATGACAAATATTTGTGTATACCATTTAAATCTGCAGAATTCTTGTTTTGCATATTTTTTCCCGTCTTTAGTGCTCACTCCAGTCAAACATGTCTGACAATACACAGCAACAAAATATTAGTTGGTAGAACTAAACAATATGTAAAGACTGATGTATCAAAATAAAAATCAATTAATCTGTATTACAATGCTACAATGCTAATGCAGATTTTATTGCATATACTAAAAATGAATGCTAATAAATCTTGTCTGGAATTTTAATGGAGACCCCGTAGACATTCAATAGTTATACAGACTCAAAGAGAGCAGCTTGTGTTAATGCTATTACACAAGGAGCTCCAATAACTCTTGTCCTGTGTAGCGTTGACAAGTACTATACTCACACAACTATGACAAAAATGCTGAATTAACAGTTTGAACACAAACACTCGACAATACTTATCACTAATGTGCAGCTGCAGGCCAATAAATAGGCAGTTTTCCCCAAAAATAGTGCCTTTTGCCACATGCTAAAGCAAACTTATTTCTCCTTCTATTTGTCCCGAGCCGGAGAACAAATCCCAGTAATTGTGTTTTGCCAGCACAGAAGTTGTGATCAGGTGCTTAAAAGAGATGGCTATGAGCCAAAAGGCATAATAGCCCTTATTTGTGCCTCGTTTGCATTCTCACTCGTGCATAAAAAGCTGCACAAGCGAAAAGTCTAGTGTTCTCTTCACCTCAAACACACACAAACACACATTCCCAAATTGCTCAAAAACCTACTGTTGCTCATTGTCGGTGAAATGAAGGTCCAGCTTTAGCTGAAAGTCCACCTCACTCAAGGCTTCCTCCAGCTGCAACACATTGGCACATGACAAGTTGTTAATGCATGAACATTATAGGAGGAGTTATGGAGGAGGGGGTGACAAAATCATGAAAATACCACGTGGAAAAATACTTAAATTGTCATGAAAACGATACAAAGGTGCGCTTGTTTTAGCTTGAATGCAGTTTTGTACACTCGTTATTTGTGAGCAGGTCGCTCCTATGAATTTTGCTATTTTTGAAGTCTTAATTTGTTTTCTTTTTGTCTTCACTGGAGCACATATTGCATACGACAGAATACACGGGCGAGAAGCAAACGTGGGGATTGGATTCATTCGAGAGGAGCGGACATTGAGAAAATCACTATATCTGATCATGTTCCTCCAACAATCATGTGTTGTGGTGTTGCAACATCCAAAATCTCCCATATGTGTTCAATCGGGTAGGGATCTGGTGCCTGCGAAGGCCATGGCATATGATTCACACCATCTTTATACACACCAAACAAGTCAGTGAGCCTTTTAACCTGCACAGGAGCATCTACATTTATTTGTTTCTAAACTCATTGACTCAGATTTTTCCTCAGTCATGTGTATGTCAAACATGAGTCAATGAAGAAGACAAGTGATCCCATATGATGGACTTTTACACTGTACACAGTCTAGTGAAGATGAATACTGCTATTTGGCTTAGAGCCTAATGCCACCGGCCTCGTTTGCTATGCTGATTTAGTTCTTACGATTTATCTCCTCTGTGTGATCTGCAACCTGATGTAAGTTGAACCGAGATGAATCACTCTCATGTTCAAAGAGCCATAGAATACCATAGTTCATGGAAATACAGGGCACCTTATTTGAATTTGAAGAACAAAGTGGAAAAGCAAAAGGTATGAGCAAACTACAAAGGCGGTGCCGTTGAATTGAGTCTTCTGAAGATTAAAGGGCAGTGTTGCTAATTATAATAACAGTATTTCCTCTCCATCTGCTTGCATTTGTTTTTAAAATACATGCACACCGTACAGCAAACATACAAATCTTTGCAGTCTCGTCCTTTATCGATGCTCTGATTAATCAGGCGTGCATGCGGTGTGCACAGGAGGACAGAGGGGCTATTTTTGGTCCGCGCTATCTGTGGCTGCGAGCGGCAGATAACCTCCGGAAGGTTAATGAGTCGGGAGCCTTCGGGAGAACTTACGGCTGAAATCTGATATGCCTTAAAGCTCCCTCCGTCTCCACACCTCCATGTGGATGTCTATGTTTAATGAAATCTCCTAAAATTAGAATCGGGCAGCCATGTGAGACAGAATATCCACATTCTGAGTGGAGCGGGGAGCTCGCCACAGTAATCGAGGCATCCATACCGGGGACGCGTCAGAGAGCAGCTGAGCGTCGGTGGCGGTGTAATGTCATGGTTTGAGCTACGGCTATCACATGGATGATTAGCTTGGAGCCGGGGGCCATCTTAACTCCCCCACACACTGTCACAGCTGATCAATTTGAGCCCCGGTGGCTCCCAACAACAACAAAAACGGCAGAGCGCCTACTTGGGGTCGCGTCCACGGTGAAACCGTAAAGGACAGTACATCAATAACCGTCTGGCAGGTTCACACGTCCGATCATTTCGACGGAACATGGGAGCAGTCCGGGGCGGAGGCAATTTACATTCGTCTGTCAATTAAAGCACATTCATTCCAAATGGGAAGCTGTTGAACTCAATATTCCTCATGCTGTTTCTGACTGGAATGGTTAGGACTGAATTATTTTCAAAAAGAAGATTAACTTTAGCTCAACTTTGTAGCTTCAGAGACAGAGCTGTAGAATTATAGAATTAATACGATTAATTGTTGGTCGTCGGGGCCAGACTTAGCCCTCTTGGGGCCCGAAGCACTATTTTGTGTTGAAGGAGTAAAAATGAACAACCATCATTTCACCATTTTTCCCAAAACCACTGATTTCTTTGGTTTAAAAAACACAACTGAGGTGGATACACCAAAGAAAGGAAGATTTATTTCAGGCTTGGTGTGAAGACTTCACCAACTGATCATCAATTAGCTTTTGCCTATATTTGAAACACTTTCTGCCCTGTCCTACGGGAGGTTTGTGAGCAACAGCAATCAATAGTTTCATTCTGGGGGTCAGACTCTGAACCCTCGCCAAAAGCTTGAAAGATAAATCTGAGGGGGTTGCAAGACGAGAAAAGAACTTCTTTTTTTTCCTGGTAATCCTGTTCTTTCCAGACTTCTAAAATAATCAAGCCGTGCCAAGGAAACCTCACTCTACGGGTGAACGCAATCACTGTAGTTTGTGTAAACTGAATTGAAGCAAATTATACACGCACCTGAACGTGAACCCAAGCGCTATTAAGCCGCTTTTGTCAACAGCTGTATTGTTTGACATACATCCGTGTGTATGCATCTGTTAAATACTGAGCAATGTACAACACATTCAGCAAGCTGGCAACAATAGAAGACTATTGAACAAAAAGTGCCACTCGAAATAGCAGAGCATTATTACTCTTTCATTATTCATGATTACATAACTTCATTACATTGTTATGTTAGATGTCTGCTTTCATTAACTTGCTTGAATCTCTGTTGTTTGTGTCAGATGGTAAGAGTGGGGACCAGAAACTTGTGTAAGAGGCGACAGTGGATGATAACAGCCCATTCATTACCGGGCATTTAATCCAACTATCATACAGCTGTTCTTACAGTAATTATCTGTCATGCGTTTTACAGCGAGGCTACTGATGAATAGCAAGCAGCCAAATGCCATTCCCCATTTTCTTTCTCAACAGGAAGTGTGTGTGTGTGTGTGTGTGTGTGTGTGTGTGTGTGTGTGTGTACAGACAATGTCAACAGCATGACTCACCCTTTCTCCGTCTAACAGCAGATGGACTTTGAAGATCATACAGTCGTTCACCGTAATCTCCTCATTCCTGTAAAGGATCTGAAATATCCGGCTGAACACGCTGCCGTCGTGAACCCCCGCGGAGCTGAAGCTGGATTCTCCTGATTTGGGACACACCATCACGCATAATTAACACCAATCAGTTCGCTGCTACAGCAATATCAGTTATTCACTTATTCATGCAGAGCTTTTCAGTAAAACAAACATGTTTTGTGTTTGTTTTACTGATTAAACATTAAACACAGGTGTAGTTTTTAAAAAATAATCTTTTTCCCCCTGACGTATTCCTCTATTTCCTTTATCTATTTAGGTTTCACGCGTTCTTATTATGTAATATGCAACACTGTAGGGGATCATATGATTTTCTGATTTTCTGAAGTCGAAAAAGAAAATAAATGTGGGCTTTTCGTTCGGCAAACGCTTCCCCTGATGAATGCAGTGTGTGCTCAAATTTGTGAATATGTACCCAGATTTGAAAATGCATAATGAGTCTTGTGAATGTGTGACCTGACATTTTGCAAATGTTTACTGGGATTGGTGAGGGATCTGAGCGTGTGTATTCAGATCAGGAAACATGTGCTTTTGCATTCGTGATTACATGTATGAGTATTTCAGTCAATGTCCCGAGTATTGAACAGATACTATGATGAAGTAAGTCAGTAAGAATATCTTGAAGAGTCAAGAACAGTCACTGAGCCTTCTGGACACCATAGCACCATATGCATAGAACAAGTTATCCATGGTTGCATAATTATTAAACGTTGGTGCAAGCAAGAGAGTTGGTTTTCATCAAACATGCATAGTCATCGTTTTACACATTGAACAACGATAAACCTCACCTATTCTACACCTATATGCTTGTGCATGGTCAACCGTGTGCCTTTCAAAGTCCTCGTGACCTTTAAGGAATAGATAGGTGACATTTTTGGGAAGAGCACTTATTGTCTTTCTTGCTGGGGAGTAGATGAGGTGGTGGATACCGGACTCATATCCGCTTCAGCCAGTGTCCGGCTACGTTAGCGTAGCATAGAGCCTGGAAGCAGGTGACAGCAGATATGCGCTGCAGTTGTCAAACATCTCCCATATTGCAGCCTGGCTCTCCTGCTGTCCGGCTGCGAGCAGTGACAAGTCTTTGAAACCCCCCTGCTGAGGTTGTGCTCTCTTTCAGTCCCTCTCTCTGCAGGCCTCCTCCAGATAGCGCTGCTGCTACTTGCAGCATCAAGCGACCCCCAGCCGGGATGATGGATGTGTGACACGGTGAACATGTGACAGAGGCGTGTGTAAGCCCTCTGGGTGTGGAGAATGTGACTTTGATATTATTATTTTCACATGTCCTCCGCGTGTGTGTGTGTGTGTGTGTGTGTGTGTGTGTGTTTTGGGTTTCCCACCCCACTGTCTGCACACACACGAGGGAGGTGGATTAGAGACAGTAAACTGCGCAGGAATTAACATAAATAATTGACCGGAGAAGTGACTGGTGATTTCCTCCCCCATGCTCCTGTGCTGGGTGGCCCCTCTCACTGGGGCCAAAGGGACTAAATCAATGAGGTGAAGCCGCTGCGTTTGCCCTCGCTACTTTCACACACTCACACATACTGTACTTCCTTTGAATGGCAGTTTGTTTAACGGGATTGACTAAACGTTACATCGTGTGCCAAGGGAGCACAAGTGACAAGACCTCGATAAGAGCGCTGCGGTGCCGAGATCTCTGCTTCGACATTGATAGCAATGAGGTTACATACGAGGGGAAGGCAGCACCGTAACTGTATAAGATAGATAGATAGATAGATAGATAGATAGATAGATAGATAGATAGATAGATAGATAGATAGATAGATACTTTACTAATCCCGCAAGAGGAATCTTTTTCACTACAGCAGCATTTACAGGTTACGCAATAAAATATGAAAAAAAAAAGGTTCAGTTGAGACAGAAAGGTGGTAGTTGAAACTTTTGAGACTATTTCAATTAATTACTTGTTTATTCAGGACCAAAACAGTATGAAACCCCATAAAAACTGAAGGAATTATCATAAAGCTTTTTATTTTTTTTAACTCATACATATTTGTGAGGGACTCCAACACTCAGGATACTCTTCAGAAGTGCCAGAAATAGATATCTGATATGGGTCTTGGCCTTCTGTGTGTGGCAAATTGGCTCAATGGAGCCCTCCTAACAGATTTCAAAGTAAAAGCCCCCACCTTTTCATTTCATGAAGATGTGTGAAATTTGGTTGGCATTTCTACCATGTCCAGACTTCTGAAACGTGAAGCCAATGAGCAGGTGGCTTAAATATTTATTCTCTCTCATAGTCAGCAGAGGGCAACTCCTCTGGGCGCAAAAAAAGCAGTCAGATTGAAGAAAATGACCTGATTTATTACCTCAGTCAACATTATAAACAAGAGTTTATGATTTAAATTGCTAGTTTCAAGTCTTCTTCAATACAATCCAATGTTCAGTAAATTATGGTATAAAGTGTACATTTCAGTCACCTAAAAATGTCCTGTACCATGTTCGGTTGTACTTAGCTCCGCCCTCTCGTGTCACTTCTGGTACCAAAAAAACAAAGATGGCGGCGGCCAATGGCCACAATGACAAACTCAAGGCGTCAACCCCATCCAGAAGTCAGATACTTTGAGTTTACTTTGCAATTTTTGGGTATTGTTCGCCTTTTAGCAACAGGAAGTCAACTTCATGTGACAAATATCATCTGATTAACTTAACATTCACTGTGTGTGGTCAACACATGACATGTCGCATCATATTGTGTATTCAGTGTCTAGTGCCATGAACATATTGGGCAATGTTTAATATTCTTTCCACGCTCATCTTCTTCTCATTGGATATCAATGTATTTAGAATACATTTTAGTAATCCCATTCATGTTTACAGTGAGTTCGACCCCAAACAAGAATACATCAAACCCACACAGGTCTGACATTTTATACCACAGTTCTCGCAGGTTTTGGGGAGTTATCACATCCCACATATTAAAAACCTGCTGAAATGCCCTTAAGCTTTAGCCACAGTGAGGCTGTGCAGAAAATAATAAGCCGACAGCCTCTGGTGCTCTACATCTGCTGTGTGTCCGAGTGTGTGTCTGCTTGTCCCTCCCTATCCTACAAACCTCTGAAAACACAAAACTCTCGCGCAGCATTGCTCTTCATGGCACTAATTAGAGGAAGTATCTTAGTCTCTTAGTCCTACACAACAATCCAGTTCTCCCTGTTCACACTCGGACATGAGTCATTAATGCTTCAGATGAGTGTGTGCCAGGATCCTTCTCACACAATACATCTGTCAGAGGGGCCACAGACAATTGAAATGTCAAGCATACACAGTGAATTATTCGTATTTCCTGTGTCCGTGTGTGATGAATACGTTTCCTCTCGCTGGCTGGAGAGCCGGCTGCTGCATTGATGCTCGGGTCCAGCCTGTGAGGTGTACTTAAAACATGACCTTGTGGAAGGAGCTGCAGAGGGGAGGGCTGCAGCCTTCCAATTAGCATAAGGAAATGATGCTCACTGTAATGCACGCTGCTGCAGTGTTCCTTACTTGCCAAATATACTATTGCTTCGGAAAATATAGGGTTGCAGTCGGCCGGTTACAAATTGGCTGCATTTCTTTGGAGCGGTTTTGGTATAAATGACCTTGTTTATAGAGTTGATAAACAGCGGAACATATGATTATAACATCTGCAAGAGAAATATAGTAAAAATATTGTACATATACATGTAGAGGAAGGTAAATCTCCACCAACTTGCAATGGAAATAAGTACCTCTTTAGCAGTTAAATGATCCACTGTCTGCTGTTTGGTGATGGGCAGCTAGTTTACAGAGTTTTATTGGACAAGGAAAGCCAATAATTAAATTGAATTAAATATTGAGTTACCTAAGTGGTGTTTAGATAAGATAACATGTTACAAAGTGTTAAATATTTGCTCGTGCTGCTGACTCAGTCAAGGTCAGTTTCCTTCAAAACAATTGGTAAAATTAATAAATAGAGAATTATATTGATGCAATGCACCGAAAGAAAACCTCCTCCTCCAGCTGCCCATCATGTTAATCTGCACCTTCAGGAAATAGCACTAAAAATAGGCGACTGAGAGCAGGCTTACTGAACTTCCATTGCAATCTATTCCTATTTCGTCTATTTAGGATTTCTCCCCATCCATCAATTAACTAACGAGGTAATTGAAATTCCTGTCACTGTTTTCCTGGACTTCAAATTACATAACTCACTGTCACATCTCAGACTGAGACACACCGCCCTCACAATCGGCCATGTCCTTGCCGCCACACACAAACACACAGACACACACGTTGGTTCTGCTGTGAGAACATTTAAACTGACGCAATTTGCCTGAAACCAAAAGCTTAGCCTTAATATAACCTAGAACTGGGCCGGAGATCATATCCGGGACCTAAATATCCTCATGATCCAAAATGTCCTTACAAGAATAGTAGGCTATCCTGTTAGGAATAGGTCCTCACGAGCACAGCCAAATCACACACACACACGCACACACACACGCGGCGCTCGAGTCATGACAAGCTAAAAATAGCCGTTATTACTGCGAATCAGTATTGCCAGTGAAACGGCTTTCTGCAATGCCAGAGAAGGCTCAGAAGCGCTGCGTCACATCCTATGAATACAAAAGAGGACGCAACATGTGAGGAATCTTTTATGATGGAAACCCTCTGCAAGTAATTGTATTTAGGAATGAACGCATGAAGCCAAGAGCTGTTGAGAGTCCCTGTTTATCTTGTTGGTTGCATGTTTTGTCGCTGGTTATCTACAGTATTTTAATTAAGAGAGGATTTGCAAAGGAGAATTAGCTACATGTAAATAGTCTGGCTACAAATGCATGCATAATTATATGTTATTAATTTCTTTGAAGAACAGCATTTTAAGATGGGCCTTCTATTGGGTTTTATGTTGCGCTGCAAAACGCCCAGCTTTAAGCTCATTCTCTTAATTCCCTCTTTATAAGAACCAAAGGAAATCTTCCTACTTTGTTACAGAAATTCCAATAGAGTTTTATTTGTTTTACGATGTGCAAACATCTTGACACAGCGCAGACAAAAAAAAAAGGAAAGACTATATTTTATCAAGAAATAACACCTGAAAACCTGAAATTCAATTATGTTTGGAACAAAACAAAAAATTTCCTGGCACCGTTTAGTTCTGGACGATGGGATTTTCTGCAGAGTGAGTCAGTCAGTCTTTAGACCAGAGACAGCCAAATGTCTTAAATCACTGAGACATAACACTCCATACAGCACTCTCATTCTCTGATGCAGAGCTGTAATAGCTAAGACAATGAAACACACAGATAGATGCATTTACTGCACACAGTTTATTGTAAAAAATACATCTATTTGGTTATTTTTCATTCTGGGCGTCTACTCAGTTAATATGCATTGGTGCTTTTCAAGGTAACTTCTTTGCGGCTCAATAGGCAATATGTTGAAATATATAGTTGTTTTCTTTTCCTCTGGCATTATGTGTATTTCCCTATTTTAAGAAAAGCCTTAGTTGTGTCCAATTGAAGCTCCTGTATGGAAGCCCATTTCTGACAGTAAAATAAAAAACATATGAGATAAAAAAAAAAAAATCAAAATTATGAGATGAGAAAGTGGAAATTATGAGATAGAAAGTCATAGTTATGAGATAGTAAATGTGCATGCGCTTCAGCGGCACTGGCATTTTTGTTTTCACCAGATAACAGGCAGGAAATAAGAAAATAAATCATAATTTTGACTTTTCATCACATCATTTCGACTTTCTATCTCCTAATTATGACTTTTTTTATCTCTTCTTTCTTTTCTTTTACTGCGGAAATGGGATTTAATCGACAGATCTAAAAAAAACAAAAAACGCAGCTAAGACATTAAGGCACGAGTCTGTGAGATTACTACAATCCAGAGAAGGTTGTAGACAATGTCAATATTCCACATACTTTAAAACGATGCTCATGCTACCATGTACTTTACCACAGAACACAGTGTTATAAATAACTGTTCTCACGTACACTTCAAAGACGAGCATGAACAACACCATGTGTGTAATTCAGACGTTTACTGTGGTCATGAAAAAAGATCCGGTGTCAAGAGAGATTTTCTCACACTCAGTCCCCTCTGGACACGGATCCCTGTGCCAAAACACAACCCGTTCAAACAGGAGCTTCACTTTTAAATCAAGCTAATGTGTCAATACTGTATGCCAATAATTACATTTGAAAACAACACCTTTAAATCTTATCTAGTCAAATGTAAATGTACTTAGATATCGTCTCTGATATATCAGTATTCTTGTTTTTGGCCTTTATGACTTATATACAACTGCTAGCATGAACGAATGACTGAATGGGTCTGCAGGGCACAGGCACAGGGCCCCAAGAGGTCAGAGGTCAGCTGGATGTTCAGCTTCAGATGACATTTAACACTTCAAAAAGATTAAAAAACAACTCATATGTGACTCAAAACGGCTGCAAAAAGACGCTAAACAACCACAAAAAGATGCAAAATGACCAACAAGATGCAAAGCAACTACCATGTCAATCAAACGGCTGCAAAAAGACGCTAAACAACCACAAAAGGATGCAAAATGACCAACAAGATGCAAAGCAACTACTATGTCAATCAAACGGCTGCAAAAAGACGCTAAACAACCACAAAAGGATGCAACACGGCCTCAAAGAGACGGTAAAAACGACTCCTATTTGACTCAAAACGACTGCAAAAAGATACTAAATAACCACAAAAAGATGCTAAATAACCACAAAAAGATGCAAAGTGAACAACAAGATGCAAAACAACTACTTCGTCAATCACAAGACTGCAAAAAGACGCTAAACAACCACAAAAGGATGCAACACGGCCTCAAAGAGACGGTAAAAACAACTCCTATTTGACTCAAAGCTGCTGCAACTAATATCACGAATTGAGATCGTATCTGCAGACAAGAATAAGGACAGTGTTGTCTGACTGGTGGAATCTATGTGTGAGTGTGTGTGATGTACCTGCATTGTCTTGCGTTGTCACTATCAACCTGTGGGGCACTCGAGGTGAGACCTTCAGCCCGGCGCGCACCTGGTAGAACCTGTGGGAGACGACACAAACACAACAGCTTAGCACTAATTAAATAAATACATGTACATGCTGACGACCCCACGTGAGAAGTAAACCGTGTTCTCCATCATGTCTCGTAAGGCAAAAGAAAGGGGAGAGAAGAGGCTGGTTTTCTATCACCAGGGTATTTACACGCAATGCTATTCCACAGATATTTTACATTTCCGGTCCACGATGAGTCACCTGCTGTGGGTGGACGTGTTTCACTGATGACTACAGTTGACACCAGCATTGAATGTGTGCCGGAGGGCTGGTGCTCCAGTGAAATACTTCTCAGGGTCAGAGGCTTGCCTTGGAAAAGGTTTTCACTATATTTTGAAGTATTTCTTCAAATATTACACATTTCAACGTAAAGCCTTGGTGTGCTTTTCTTGTTAAACATGGGCCAAAGTGAATTCTGTTTCCAACCCGGGGGACTAGACTGAAAAATGTATTTTCTGACTCAAATGTACATAAGTGTCATCTCTAGATGGAATACAGGATGCTCTGTTAAATTAAAACATCAGAAATACTCTTCACGTCATGGACCGTAATTTAACGATGTCATGTTGAAGAAAATCAGCCATGAATTGTACAAATGTTGCTGAAATATTAAAGGCTTTTGAGCTAAATGGTTATTAATAATGGAAAAGACATAATCATGCACCTCTATTTAAAAGCTGTAAAGTGTAACTTCCGTTATAGGATGGTGTTATAATTATACAGTACGAGGAGCAAACATTTGAAGATAATACAAAACATGTATTGATCCCAGAAGATGAGGTAATTTCAGCAGAGAACGGTCTCACTGGCTTACGTAAGGATTATTTACACGACATTCCAGACCAGGCAGCGATGGAAGAAAGCATGTCTTTGAAAAAGGTCACTTTGACAGTTTAAGTCAAAGCAGCTTTGTGTAAAAAGCACATCTCGGCTCTCCGGGGACACGTCTGCAATCTGAGGGGCCGGAGTATCGGCTGCAAACGCAGACATCACAGCCTATACTCAGGTTTTGGAGGATGATAAATAAATAAGGGGTGTTTATGGAATCCTCTACCTCTTACAGCGGAGGTTTTATAGACTTTATAGACTGGATTTTCAATAAACTACAGTATTATTTACTTTAAAAGAAACAGATCTATCAAATACCTTTTGGTATGTATATATATATTAATGCGGGAGGACAATAAAACGTTTACATTTTGTTGCCAAAATAAAGTTATATAGCGGAAGAAAATGCAGCTGGTTTCGTAATTCGAGCATCTGAAGCAATCCAAGACTATAACTTTGTTTCCATTGGTGAAAACTAAACGTGTCATTGGCTTCTTTTAAATCAAATGCAGATTTAATCAGTTCCCTCAATGCAATCAGTGCACAACCGGGCCCTTCAAAGTGTGCAGCTGCCCGCCCCCCGGTCTGGTACATGGGTTCGTATTGATCCCAGTAATTGCGTTGCTGCATTCGTCTTTACATTGGAACCCAATTCTGCTTAGTATCCACAGCTCTGTTTTCCAAATTCAATTCAATTCATTTTGTAGAGCCCAAAATCACAAATTTGCCTCAGAGGGCTTTACAATCAGGATCAGGGAAAAATCCCCCCAAAAAATAAAAACTTTAACGGAGAGAAGCGAGAAAGAAATGTGGAGCAAAGCCCATGCTTTTACTTTTTAATTTCACTGAAGCGGCCCTTGCAAAGTAAATACTCTCCCATGCACTATTCTATTGGGACAAACTACTTTGTGATAATATTGCACCTTTAACCTTTGACCCTCTTGAGGATTGTGGGACAGAATAGCCAGAAAAGTATGTTGACTTACATCCTGTAAAATGGGAACAGATGCAGTGGGACATGCATGGTGTTTTTGGCATACTGTATTTGACATGAACATATATATATATATGAAGACATACTACATATTTGTCTGGCATACTTAATGGTATGGCAACTGGTACAAACAAACATATTAGTGCACTCAGCCGAAGGGATTACCATGATTAAGCTTCAGCCCATCCCTTTTGGAGAGGGAGAATCATTTTGATAAAGCTGGTTTTAATCTTCCTGTAGCAACCCAGCAGGATGAACGTTGCCCTTTTTTAATGCCATAGATTATTATGAAAAACTCAACTGGAAAAGTATACGTTTGAATTTTATTATTTACACACATTCACATGCTGATTGGCAGAGCGCGTTATATTTAGATGTGTTGTTTCTGTTATTACATTGTGTGTTTATTGTGTTGCATCCTCAGGTTGGCCTACAAAAACAGATGGCAGACTTGTAATGCCTCCATTTTGGGGTGCAGATTATTTTACCCCCCAAAAATGATCAGAGCTTACATTATGAGGAAAATGCAGATGCTGCACTAATGCTGAGGTAATGTGAAGAAATCACACTCAACTGTATCTGTGATCCTTTAGGAAATGTGTTTTAAAAAGTACTTTATTTTGATTATCTATAGATTATAGAGAGTTAATGTCGGCTATCTGTGTATTTCTAGGTGTTGTCTACTATTGCTATTCATATTTAATTCAATAGGCCTTGAAGAAATTGATTTTCAATTGCTATTACTTTTTTTCTCTATCATGGTTTAATCTAGCTGCTGCCTCATTTACTCATGTGGAATAACAAACCAACGGCTGACCGAACAACGACCTCGCTCACCAACATCTGATTTTAGACAAATTGCTATTTTTTAATTATTACAGATAATAGAAAGAAATCTGCAAATAAATATAGTTTCAGCTCAGGTTAGCTAAGTGTGGCGATGCTTTCTAGAAACTACAGTTGGTTTTGTTAATGCAAAATGTATACTACAGACATTTTTATGGCATAATATTTGTATTTGGTAGATGACAAAAAAAGCGGATTCTTTTTACTTTTACGGGTAATCTGTTGTCTGAATGTTAACGACAAGCACGTTCAACCCATGCTGATTTGTAAACCGACATCTCATTAAACCCCCTGATGTCCTGACATACATTTGCAGGGGATTATGGGTACTTCTCAGACATGCCTGACAACATCCAGCTGGGATAGAAGTTGGATAAATTGTGTTTCTTTTTTTCAGTGGAGTGACACAAATGTACTGAGTAGACTTTAATTTACTCTATAAATTATATTGCACCTTCATCATTTTAAGATGTGGCATATTTTCATTAGTATTCATCCATCTTTTTTAATCTATTTCTATCGCAGTGTGTGCAGATAAACAATGTTTTAATCGGTTGGAGGGATAATGTCAAAGCAATTATTTCATCAATAAACAAAGTTTATCTGGAGGGATATATTTCCATGCTCCTGAACTGCTAATTGTAATACATATTTGTTTTTAATGCCTTCCAGTGATGAATGACGGAGCAAAAGTCTCTGAAACCATTGAACTGCTTACATTGCAAGTTGAATCTGAATTCATTTGAATCTTTTTTGATCAGTTCAGGTACAAAAAGTTAAAAGAATAAAAAAAAAACAGACAGATATTAATAACATGTGTACTCAGTCAGCATTCAACACAAATATGCTCTCAGTTTGCTGAGTTGGCAGTTGTGAAGCCAAATAATACAAACAAATATCATGACTCTGGAAATGTAATATCTGCAAAAAAAAATAAAAAATGCTTACCCTCTTTGAAAGAGATCCACATTGTGAAACTTGTGCAACTCTACAGAAAACTCCAGTGTTCCCTGTACTTCAGACATGGTACAATCCCACTCATCACCTGTCAAAAGAGGAGAAACACAATCAGCATAAGGCGGAAACGAATGATGTCTCTAAAAGTAGCTCACAGTGTTCCTCTCTGTTTGCTGAGGTGCTGTGACTCATTCAGTCCAGTGTGGAGAACAGACTCTTCCCTCTTAAGACGGACACCTTTTGAATATCATCACCATCACCGTTAAATGAGGAAGTAAACATCGCCCTATTATGTCATTATTACAGAGTAAATGCAGCTGCTCTCTTTTGTTTTGCTGCATCTGTTCTAATAAGGGATGGTCTGAGCGGATTTGAGCTCAGCTGCTATTATTACGGTCAATGTCAGCCCTCAGGTGCATTGTTATTATTACCTGTATAATTAGGATTATAACTATGCACTGAATAGTTCTGCTGCTTCAATATATGTCCCTATTATCAGATATCAAATACCTGCAAAGCTGGTGATGACATGTAATCTGCTTTACATGTACATTTAAACTATTAGTCATCTGTGTATTTAATGTCTGTATTCAAGGACCTAATGTAAACCAGAGCATGCTCTGTGGTGCAGGTTCCCATTTGCACATAAAAAAATAATTATTTGTCAAATGCAATGTCTTCAGCCTGTTGCTGGTATATTTACTTGTCCTCTGCTTTTAGTTGAGTTTTTATCGAAGACGTTTTTATGTGATCACACGGCACTGAAGCACTTGATCTTGTTGAAGGAAAAATGCACTTTAGCAATGACTGAAATGACCTAAGACATGCACACTTTTATAAAAAGTTAATTATTTAGCTCATTGAGACAACTGCAGGCAAATACTCTATATATCTAATGCATCAGACCATTGCAAATGCATGCGTCTAAAAGATCAACATATCCCAGGCTCGTTGGAGCTCCATCAACACTCGAGTGAAGATGTTTTCCATCAGCAGCGCTTAAAGCTCAGTGAATCCACCGCACATCCAAAGCACGACCACATTCGGTGGAAACAAAGTCGTGGACTCTGCAGCGTTCAGAGGAAGTAACAGAGACGCAGGAAGAAACTGAGCTGTCGCCAAACAAAAGAAGATGAAACACTGACACGGTTTTACAGTGAGGTGTCTCAAATAACCCTTCATTGAAACACAATCCCCACCGGTGTGCCGTATTGAGATGGCGTTGCTGTAAGTGTTGAGAGTCAGAGAGGATGATGCACACACAAGTGTCATCGCTGTGAAACACCTTTTTGAAGCGCAACTTCCCTTGTGCACTGCGGCCAGTCCTGAGCTTAGCGGGCGAATAAATATGTTACGGTTTCAGTCCACCTTCTTTAAACTGGGAAGATATATCGAGACAGACTGATTTTATTTCACCAGAGCTCAGACATGGGGGTATTGTGAGACGTTAAAGATTGTGATGTAGTTATAGAGTTTTAAGTCATTTGTAATATCTTTTTTTTATCCCTTTTTCAGTAAATTTCTATACTTTCATATAGACTGTCTATACCAGTGGTTCTTAACCTGGGTTCGATTGAACCCCAGGGGTTCGGTGAGTCACTTTCAGGGGTTCGCCTGGGGTCAAGACACACACAGTATAGCCCGGTTCACACTAGCAATTTCGGGCCGCAACACACCATTTTTCTTCTTTTCGTCACATTGATTTGCAGTAAATATTCATTGGGTTATGTTTTTGTGTGAAATTCATGTTTTGTTGATTTTGTTCTTTGAACACAGTGATTTTGTGTGCAACTGATGCATGGTTCATTTTGTGCTCTAACACAATATATACCTATGTTTTGAAGAAATCATATTTTATTTTTCCAATACGAAGGGTTCGGTGAATGCACTGATGAAGCTTGCAGGGTTCAGTACCTCCAATAAGGTTAAGAACCACTGGTCTATACTATTTTCTATATTTTGCTTGCTCAATTTTGCAACTACAACTATTTATCTTTGCTCTGAAACTGTTGTCAAGTGAAGTATTGGGTGTACTTTTGGCAAAGGGTGTCTGTAAAGTGTGTCTTCCCAACACCAGAATTGAACGTGTGCGTTAAGGTGTCCTCTCAGTTGGCAGACGAACGCTTTCCTCCACCTTGCTCATGCTGTTAAGATGCATCATAAGAATCTTGCCAGGTGTAGAGGAATAAGGGCCAGTAAATCTTCAGAGAACATGTGCCTTCCAAAACCAGCAGCGTAGAGGAGAACAAAAAGGTGAGACGAGAACAAAAACTCAACGAGCAGCGCAGTGACGCAGTCTTGAGAAACACAGTATTCTGTCTCTAACGCAGCACATTCGCCGGCCACTGCTACAAAAGGCCTGAAGAGAGACAAGAAATGAGACAACTTTATTTTGCCTCTTCTTGCTGACTCTGCATGTCGTGTCACATTGACACACTTGCAGCTCAGAGTGTGTGTGTGTTTGCTTTGTGTGTGTGTTTGTCAGGGTGACCACAGATGAAGGCCGTCACCATAATGCCGCGGGCCAATTGCAAGTGATTTGATGTGAGGCTGAGAGACACCGGAGTATGTACATCTTGTGACTTCTTCAGCGTAGATTAAGCCAGTCGAAGCTGCATCACTGCTTCCTTAATTCACTGAGTTGTGAGCCAAAGTCCTAGTTATCTGCTGCCTCAGAGGTTAACAAAAAAAAAAAAAAAGAGCTGCTAGCTTCTCCAGTGATGTGTTAGGCAGCAAGGAGCAGAACGAACACTGTTTGATTAAATGGAGGCTCACAGTGCAGGGACTATTGGGACTTAATATACTTCCATTCCTACCAAAACAATCTACATTATAAGGATGGAGCACACAGGCAGTGTACACATCAATAAGTTAATCAAATCAGCGAGGCTCAGATCAAAACGCCCACGCCGACGGCTTCAAAGGCATACAGCTGTCATACATCTACGTAGGATTCATTGTTTCCACTGCAGCACAAGACCATGTCTTTTATTGAAGGGCAACGTGGGGTTACGGTTTTCACATTGTCAATAAATCCCACAAAAACACAAACTGACAATGAATGTATTCCTCTGTAGCGCTCACCGTCTCCACTGATTTTTTTCTTTGGGCTACTCGGACAACACTTGTTGTGAGTGAGATAAATTCTTTGTTGACAGAGAAAGAATAATCTAGATTATCAACCGCTTCATCCAGGCTGCATTTTACGACTGAAAGCCTTTTTAGAGCTGATACCAGCAGGCCTATTTTTAGACTCTTTCATCCAGGTCCCGATTTTTCCCCCATCAGGATTTTACATGGCTTTGAAACGTAGACCTTTATGTTGGTCTATAGAATAAAGCCATAACCATTGAAATGACATATTGTTACATGATCATTCTTTCCCGGAAAGAAACAATTAATTAATTAAAAGGCAAATAGATCGTGTTTAGTTAGTCGTGTTGCTTTTATAATAATTCTTTGGAGAATTTCCTTGTAATAACTGCTCCTTTTTTAAATAAATCTTACAGAAAATATAGTTGAGCAGCTAAGAATCCAAAAATGATTGTCAGACTTTTGAATTTGTATTAAATCCAAACCTATTTTTGAGTAACATTTCAATGTGTTCCTTCCTACAGAGTAGTTCCAATGCTAGTGGCCATTCCCTTGGGTTGAAACATGTCTACACTTGCCTATAACTGTTTGTTTGGCTGCACTGTCAACACATGCATCTATTGCTCGTATGTATGTGTATCTGGCAATGTAGCAATGAGTATTTGCTGCCCCTCAGAATTGTGGTACCTGTAGTAGTATACTGCACATGTAGATGCCACCCCAACTACTGCATCTATGTTTAACAGTAGACACATCTTAATCTGAACTCTTAGGGACTTTGGATAAACTTTAGAGGTGCTGACTACAAGAACCGGTCCATTTGTTGCCTCTCAAAATGGCGACGGTTGTGCCGGCAGCTTGCAGCTAACAATGCTAACGGCGCTATCGGTGCAGACAACTGCAAAAGCACTGACGGAGCTAACGGTGTTTAACTGAAGGAGAACGCTGTCAGTGCTCACAACCGCCATATGAGCGTCTGTGAGCTATAGAAAGTGAGGCACTCTCACGTGCACTAACATGCTTTAAAAGCGTGCACGGCCGGCGTGGCAATGTCAACAAAGCAAGGAGAAGCTCTTATTATAAAACACTCGGAAGGAACGTAACTTCATTCTCTGCTCAGGTAGACGTAACTCCAATCCCTTCACATGGCATAGAGTTGTTTGATGCTATATTAAACCTCTGATTATCAAATATATCACCTTCAAGTCTTATCTGTTTAAAAATGGCAGTAATTGGCCTGTTTCGGATATTTTAGCTGTGACTCAATGTCTCAGGCTGCAGTTTGCATGAAAGACTGCTGAGCAATCTGAATAGAAAACATACTTTTAATGAAGCAATTGATCAATAACATTTTCATTTTCCTCCAATACCAATGGCTTACCTCACATGAGATTTCTTGAGGCCTTTCACCTTTTCTATTGTTATACAAATCCCAGTTTAAAGTGCATGTTGTGCTCAGTTAGCTGCACAACGCTGCTGTCCCCCACACAGGCAACCTGTAGCCGAGCCAATTCTCAGAAGTTGCTGCTCGTGCATTTTCCCAAACTATCTCGATCTGATTTTCTCCCTGCAGCAAATCATTAAACACTAATCATTACAAAACAGCCATCTGCCGTCTGAATATTCAATGAACGCCACACACATGTATGCTGGCTTACTTTGGAGGGCTGGCGTTCGCAGTAATTCCTCAACCTTGTAGAAAAAGTGAAAGTCCTGGCTGCCCTCAAGCTGCCCCCGCTCCCCTGCCAGCTGCTGGTGACGTCTCCAATCTCAATTTGGGGAGGATGAAGAGGCAGTGACTGGATATGGAATGAGCAGATTTTTGCAGGCTACGTAGGCGTATAGGTGTGACTGTAACACACAGTCACTGTGTGCCTTGACTGGGAGCTGCTGTATGTGTGCACAGCTCAAAGGACCGGAAATTAATCCCAGGCATTATTTCATTCATTAGTATCGAAGTCTATCTGCAGAGCACAATGGCAGAAACCAGGGCACCATCGCCAAATAAAGGGACATGTGACACAGGGCCAACAGGTCTCCTTTCAGGCAATGAAATAACAATAATTCATACAAGTGGTGTGAGTTTCTGTTTAGTATTTTGAGGATATTAGAATATGTCAAATCAAAGTTACTGCAACAATGTTGATATATATAGCTGTCTGATTTTTAAGAAAAGCAATCTGCACACTGGCTATGTGGAGTGCCCTGCAGGAAATAACTGAGCCAGCAATCATGTGAGAGAATAATCTAGCATTTGCTTAAACCCTCTGTGATGCTGTATGAGGCTCTTTGTTGTCAAAAGGACAAAGAGCCAAATCCCTGCAAAGGCCAGACAAAAAAGAAGCCGAGTGAAATTATCAAGTTAAATGAGTCAGAGTATGACTTTGAGAGGATGTGACCGGCATTCTTGCTACCTCACAATGAGATTCTGTTGTGATCAAAGAGCTGTTCTGCGGAGAAAAAAGAAGGAAAGACGAGGGGAGGTGGGGGGCAGATAAAGTAACCAACTGGAAAATCCGACATCCACCACCTCAGAAGTCCTTTGTAGCGTTTGAGGAGCTGCTGGAGAACACAATCTGCACTCAAGACCATAATCAGAATCTCTATTTCTACTATTCACTACCATTAATGTGTTTGTATATGTTTGAGCCAAACAGAGAAATATAAAGAATTGATCCAAAAAAAGTATGAACACTTCATTGAAACGACCCAGTCTAGCACTTTTCCATGGTCTTGTGGGCTTCTGCTCCATGTGAGATGTTTACATCGGCAACGTAAGGGCCTGAAGTCAAGCGTCATTACAGCAGCAACAACCTCATTATGTGATCTATTCAACCCCTCGTGGTTTACTTCTACTCTCCCTGCTTCCGCAGCCTGCTGGGACAACAAGCATTGTTTCATGTTGAAGTGGGATCCTCGCTTCGAGTTCAGACCATACAGAATCTGTGAATTACTGCCGATGGACAGCACGCACTGTCCTGCGGAGCAGCGTTGACAAACGGATGCAGAGCTGCAAAAGCACACGTCTGCCAGCTTGGTTTGTCAATCTGAGTTCAATAATATCACATTCATTTTGATCATTCTGAGCACGAGGATGCTCGAATACATGGTATGTTTCTTAACACCTTTTATTTTGAAAGGCTATTTAGATTCATCCTTTCTTGCTCTGTGATCAGTGTGGAATGTTATTTCTATTTACTCAAGGACACAGCCTTCACTGTGTCCGACACAGACTCCTCAGCTGCCATAATAGAAGTATAAAGTATACAAAAAAAGATAATCTCATCCTCAATCAGCCTGTCAGCACTCTCAACCAGCAGCACAGAGCAGCTTTCTCCTCCTGCAATGCAAAACAACGCGCTCCACACACACTCAGACCAACAGCCACCCCACTACAGCAGCAGGAGGAGGGTGTCACATGGAGACAAAACAGCCTCACCTTAGCAGTGATGAAGCGTAATATCCGCAGAGGGTTTAGGTCCAGCCTTCACTGAGTGATCCGCTGTTTGCGGAGGGATGCGCGGTTTGCAATGTTTATATCGCCGCTTCTGCTGCTGCTGCTGCTGTTGCCATGGTTATTCATCCAGAGCCTGTATGTTCTGCAGTCCCCCTCTCGCTCCCTCCCTCTCTCCCTGTATTCCCTTCCTCGCTCCCTCCCTCCCTCTCTCTCTCTCTCTCTCTCTCTCTCTCTCTCTCTCTATTCCCTCTCTCTCTCTCTATTCCCTCCCTACGTCTGACGGGGATTTCAATTTGGGAAAGTGCGGCAGCATCTGCCGCGGAATCTGTCTGTGTTTATCCTCCCGGTCCGCGCCTTGCAGACAATGCATAGGGTAGTTTCATAAGGGGGAATATTAATAGTCAGCAGGCAGTCGGTGTGTGTGTGTGTGTGTGTGTGTGTGTGTGTGTGTGTGTGTGTCCTGCTACTGCACTATAGTAAGCGTCCAGCGGGCGAGCTGTCACACAGCCTGCCCCCTAAAAGCTGAAGTGAACCGTGCTGTCAGGAATTAACATGCTGAGAAACAAAGGATGAGTGTTATACAAACAATTAATTGAATAAGAAAAAAGCATGTGGGTGTCAAGTGACTTGGTTGACAGGCAGGCTTTTTTTTCTGGGTTTCCAGCTTCAAAGTGTAGTAGCGGATATAATATTCCTTTGGCAATGATGTGATGTTTTGACCACAGTAACTCCATCTGAAAAGTTTGATGTTGCAAGTTACACTAAATGTAAATATCTACATTACTAATTTAGAACCAATGGCCTATACCAGAGAAACTTTGAATCCAAAATGGCCTTGAAGTGGGGAACCGTCCTTGTAGCAGCGCTCCAGCGGCTCTAAAGGCTCCAGACGTCTGCCTGTCAAACTCAGACCAGGAGCGTAAAGGGAAAAGGAGGCAAATGGCCCTTGAAATGTTCTTTAACTGTTTAGCAGCTAAAGAGCGAGTTACGTTGACCAGATGAGGTTGTCTGTGTTTTGGTGTAGTTAGTTCATTGGGGTTATCTGAGCTTTTTCGCTAAAACTAGCTCCCAGAAACAAAGAGACTGAGCCGAAACAGAAAAGTTGGCGGCCATAACGCCAAAACAATGGGCTGAAAGAAGGTAAAGCGCTCTGTAAAGCCGAAGGAAACTACAGCTCACTACGAGCGACACCTTTCACTTCGCACATTCGTTTATTCTGTCTTTGAAATAAATTCCTTGAGTATTGCTGTTTTAATGTCGGCCCTGCTTTATCTTGACTCCCTGTCTTGAAAAGGGTGTCCGCGTCAAATCTAGTTTTAAGACTGAGATCATGAACTCATAACGTGTTTATTCGTTGCATATTCCTAAATGTATAGTGTCTAATCAATTTACCAAGGTGCAAATCTGGGGCCCGGTATAGAAGTTGTATACTTTGCACAGGGAGTTAAAAGGGGCCTTTACATCAAAGGGCTCTTTACTCAAAGTGCAGTGCAATCTGGTGTTACGTTGCCCATGGTGACAATTTATTTTATGGTAATGATCGATCAAATCAAACATGCATTTTCTTGCAGACATTTAAAGGTAAATGTTCACAAAATAGGTACCAACTGTACAGCTACAGAACATTTTAACCACTTTACACAGTGTGTAATGTAGGAGCTAAGAATGCATTTGAGTTTTTACCATTTCAAGGATCTAAGGATTTAAACTGGTACATACTGTGTTGGTTTGTTCTGAGAAACAGCATATGAGTTACAAAGGAGAGACGGCCGCTCTCTCGTTTGTTCCTGACAGTCAGGTACTGCAATTAAAATGCCATCTGTCCTGGTTAAACAACTCCTCACAGACTAATCACTTGTCAGATAAGGGGGAGGGGAGGATTATGTAACTGCAAATGAATACAAATGTCTGCTGCGCATAAGCTGTTGGTGTTGGTAACTGTGTGTTTGTCAGTTGTCAGCGATAAGAAATTACTTTTTTCTATCGGTGTCTTTGGGTGTTTTGGGTGTCTGATGCCCAAAGTGAAGCCGTGCAGGATGGCTGTTTCCCTTTTCTGTTCCCAGCTTCACCTTCCTCTTTAAAAAAATAAAAAAATACCAAAGTCAATTGCTGCTTTTCTCTCATGGCGCTTTGCCATAAGCTCCAAGCACTCTTGATTAAGAGAGAAGCACTATCGATTTTTTTTTCTTCCCTTTTTCTTTTTCAACAGTTGCCAAAGCCCAGATTACCATAGTTTGGGAATTTTAGAGAGGTTACACAGCAAGGACTCTCATTCGTACACAGGCCAATGCATTATTACTGGTTTAATAAAGGAAGACCACATAGGATAACAGTGGTTATACTCGATTATAGTGCATTTTGATTTTAATTTGACTTGGCAGAAAAGTGTCTTTCGTTGATGTAATGTAAAGAGGATAGGATCAAACACACCAGCCTCAGCTCAGTTATTTGTATTAACTATGAAAAACAAATGTATACAGACAGGCGACAAATCTGAAAAACCTGAAGAAAATGAATGCAGATGCTTCAATGCAGGGCACTGAATGGTTTGATATCTGAATCATACACTTTCCTCACAGTCACTAAAGGTCAACCCGATTCAGTGGGCAATTCTCATTGGACTGAATAGATCTTATAATAAATCCATGCTTCTGCCTCCCGTGTTGATGCTAAGCTAAGCTAAACACGACGTGAATCCATCTTATACTTTAACAGAGGATTACTTCTGAAAGGCACATATACAAGTTCACATTTTACGTTAAAATATGACCTCTTGATGGCTAATGTCATCTAAATTAAGCAATCTAGAAAGATATTGCTGCGTCAGCCTATAGTTAAGCTAGCTAACCTAAAAGAGAAGCATGCTTGAAAGTGTGTTGGCACACACTCAGTATAGTCCTCGGATTGCTTGCTCACAACCAAATTCAACAATGGGCTCTAGCCCAAATTAGTATTTTCAACCTCCAATAAGTATGTGTAGTTAGCTACTCGTGGGCCTGTGTTATGCCTCTCTTACATGTAGCATACCACACACAGCGCGACTACTTGGCATTTAAATGTACCGTATGCTTTGCTACACCTTTATGTCTCGCTGGCTAGCTCACAGCTATTTCTTCAGGTCACCTCATCTGTAAAAGCTAGCTTAAAGCGCTAAGGACGCGTGCACATGTTTCCGTATCAACTCTAAAATAGATCTACAGACACTGCAAAGCTTTTACCAGGTGCAAAGGTGTCGCATCCACGCATCCTAAAGTGGACCGCAGCTTGATATTGTGGCTTTGTGACCGTGACACTCTTGTTTTTTTACATTTCCTCAACAGAATCGAGCTTCGAGTCTGCTGACTGGAGGGCCTTGGCGTATGCGACTCCAGGTCACCAGTGTGATAGTCATGGGTCCTGCCGCATGGATGAATAATCACATCTCCCTCCCTCTGCCCGCACCGCCTGTGCCTGCTCTCTCTCTCCATTGAGAGCATGAGCTCTCAATTATCCGGACTGGACACATGATCTCTCCGCCAGATCTGTGAGGAGGCCCAGTGACCGTATCATGTTCCCTTACAGCTCTCTCAGACGGGCTAACAATCAATTCATGCAATTGGATACTGTAACAAATGTTTTATACTTGACCTTTATATATTATTGGTTGGAGTAAATTGCAGAGTATCAGGTGACTGTGAGGTTATTGATCCAAACTGCCAGCATCAATAAACCAATAACTCCACATTTGCACACAGGAAAACAGTTTTAGGAATAAAGACGTTGGAGAAATGCTTAAGTTTTACGTTGTGGTATGCACCCTCATAAAAGATAGCCAAAGTGGTCTTTATACTCTTGGACAGCAGTGGTTATCTATTTTTTTTTTCAGATTACAATTGCCTTTCCTTTAAAGCAGGTGTTGCAAAAATCTGTAGCGCGTTCATGCTTTTAAAACCCAAATGACATTTGCTTCAGAGAGATCCGTACCCACGGGCAAATTGGTTCCTGCCACATCAAAAATGGTTGTGTATACATCAGAGCTGAGGGATCTTTTTGGGATGAGACAGTCGTACCTGTAAGAAATGTCAAAGTTAAGTAAAGCCGTAGCGATATGCCACGGCGTATTTTCTGATTTGGGTTAATGTGATATTCCTGCAAGAAACCAGCCCGTCGCAGCTCCCTTTGGGCTCTCAGATCTACTAGCAGCGAAAATCACAGATCAAACACCATAGAATCAATTACATAACATGCAGGATACAACCAGCATGTCTGCCTGAGGCCCTCCTGTTAATAACAAGGCTTTCCTCATGTCAACACTGCAGGCTTACGTGCATTTTTTTCACCTGCACTGATGAGCACACACGATTATGAAATGTGAATTTCATCACTCGCTGGCTGCTTCTTCCCGATCCTGATGGTAATTATTAAGGGAATCGCACACAGGCATACGTGTCATTAGGAGGCACCATAAAGAAACGAGAAAGGGAGGGAGGGGGGGTTACACATAGAGGCCCGTGGGCTTCGGCATCTTTTTTAAGTGTTGGTAATAAAATGTAGTCACCACCTCCTGAAGAGCTCCTGGCCAATGGGAACCCATTGAAGACATTTTTATGTGTCCTCAGAAAATGCTTGAGCTTCCCCTGTGCCAATCCGCTCTGTCAGTCCTTAACATGCGCAGGTAGGACTGGGATTTCATGTCCGTGGCTCCTTCTGCTCCTGCACCTCACCGCTGCTCCTCGTTGCTGAGCCCGACCGTCTCCCGTCAAGGAAGGGAGTGAAACATGGCCTTCCCCAGCTCTGCTTTGAAGAGGTAAATATCACCTGTTGAATTGATGTCTTTCTCTACATGATACTGAAGACGCATTTCAGACTGGGTGTTCACTCATAGTCTAATTTACATGTTTCATTTAGATGCCACTTTTTCCACAGTTGAGATGTATAGTTCAGCATAGATTACAAAAAAATGGTAATTTGCTTTTTAAACTAGCCGACACACAAACACATACAGCATATAAACCTCTACTGTGCAACGTTTCAGCAAAGTAAAAGGGTCTTTTCAGTGTTTCAATTCAGTTCCTTGGGAAATGGCTTGAATGAGTGAATTTACATGTCATTAACACCGACAGCATCATCATCCGGGAAGACATTTTTCACACATAATTTGCCCAAAGTCTTAGTCTGCACATGTTCTCCAACAAATAACTTAATTGTACAGTCGATTGCTTTATTCTCGACGGCGGTCCATTTTGAGGTAATTAAGACAAATGAGAGTGCAGAAACCATGCCAGGAGTGCTGGCTCACGCTCAGGATTCTGGGAGCACCGAAAGGAACATCACAGCATGGGTGGCAGCGAAGGGAAAGTCCCATCGAATGCTGATGAATGTCAGGTATTGAAGAAGATGACATGTCATTTCCCTAATTGACTTTGACTGATTTTACTGGAATATATTTGGGGATTTCTTTCACTTTCCAACTCTGGCAGCACATAAACCACAACTGTGTGAAACCGAAACGCTTAAAAACAACCTTTTGATCTGGCAGGATGCAGACTACACACATTTATAATTACAGCAAATGTCATATTGGTGCATGTTTGACAGCATTTTGTGTTCATAGTTCAAATGTAAGTAGCCGTGCGTGCAGCCTAAAGCCTGTCAAATCTCGAACTCCTTCAGTCTTCAAATGGTTTTCATGTCATTACTTACATTGAAAGCTTCCCCTGAGGATCTCTTTGCCTGCAAAGCAACACATTTCAAGAAGCAATTGTTTGTGCAAGGTTGTGGCTATATTTGCCTTTTAATTGCATACCAAAGGCACAAGCAATGCTTTTGTTGATTATGATTCCATTTAATCTTTCCACTCTTTCCTTTCCAAGTGTGTGACTATACATTATGAGAAGTGAGGAGCTTATTGTACGATTATGATTCCCATGAGGGGAAAGTGCTATCACTGAGATAAATGGTGACTTTGCCTCTGACAGAATAGAACAATAATTTGCCATGAATTCTGGATCAATTATATATTTTTTCAAACTTAAAAAAAAACATGTCAAACCACTCAAGAATTTAACAGTTACGAGGTGATTTCACAATCCAGTGTAACAAAACACAAAAAAAACTTCATTCACATAAAATCTGACCACAGCCGAGCTGAGAGGCTATAGCTCCTTAAAGCACTGCTGACTCATCATCAGTCAGGCCGAGGACAGCATCCAATCCAAATTGATTAACGATGTCCTCACTTCTGTATATTACCTAAGGATTTCTATCTGAAACTCTTTCCTTTCTCAACACTTGCTGCCTAAGTTAGCAAACCACAAATAATGAGCGATCTTTTCCTCTTCCACTGGTCATCACTCATCGTTCATTTTCTTAGGGTGAGTCTGAAGGTCTTTTAATGTTGCAAAAAATGGTCAAGTTAGCTAATCTCAGAGCATATTTAAGACTGACCTTACACCACAGAGCAGTCTAGAATACATGGAACCGGTTCCAGGAGATGGTTAGCTTAGCTTACAGTAGCTTAGCGTAAAGAAAAAAGCTAGCTAACTGCTGAGGAAAGAAATATGCCAAATGTCACTGATTGGCATATTTTTTACTCAGCATTTAGCTAGCTTTTTAAAACTCACAAATTAACAGCCTTAGATCATAATGGTTTCTCCTCCGCTAAGCTAACTGTCTCCCGGCTATGTTTATATATTCAACATTTGAGGCCGAGATCAATCTTCTCATCTAATTTTTTATTAAAAAAAAGCAAACAAGTGTGTTTCCCAAAAACGTCAAACTCTTCCTAAATAACTCCGGGTTGATGAATTTGAAGGGTGAAACATTGAAAGCTTCCCTCTTGTCACATTTCATCAGTGACGTGCAGCTGCACCTGTCTAGACTGCAGATGGATCCGCGTGAAAGGCCGACAGCCGATCCCACTGGGACTCTGAAGATGCTCCTTTAACGCGAAGGGCAGAATGTTAGAGCCCAGACCTTGCTTGCTTTGGCCATTAGTCATTTCTCTGACAGTGCACTCTCTCTCTCTCACACACACACACACACAAACACACACACACAAACTCACACATTTGCAAGAGAGTTCACACACCGGAGATGGGTTACGCCCTCGGTACCGCCACCCCGACCTCATTCGTTTCTCGGATTGATGAGCTACAGCCTTTTGCTTTTTTTGGAAAAAAGTCCTCATATCACCATCCGTCATGTTGATGATGGATTTAGGATTGCTGTGGAAAGCTGTCACAACTCCGGACACACATTATTGTGTGTTGTGATCGCTTCAGGGTAGAGTGTGCTGTTGCTGCTGAACCTGTGGACAGCGTTTTGCACCGCTGAGAGACTTCTGTGTCACATCCCCTGCGGGACTTTTTCTGTCATCTATCGTCCACCTTCTCCAGTGTTTAACAGTGAAATGATCTGATTGGTTAAGTTAGACCTGAATGGGCGGAGTCAAAACATCACAATCGTAGCATATGAATGCTTTAGCATATGTGAGAATTCAAAATATTCTATCTCAACTCAACAGTCGGGTGATGATTGTCTATCACTATAAGCAACATATAAGTGATGTCATCCATTGTTATAACACAAAATATATATCATAGCAGCTTTAATATTTTAAGCGTAGTTCATTCCAAGAGATATGAGATGACCAGATTAGCTCAGTGATGCAGCTCAAACTCCTCCAAAGTGTATTTACTATCTCACCCCATTACAGTTTTATCTTCACTGGAAAGCGAAACACAATTTGCTGAAGCTGTGTAAACTTTTACTTTCTATTTATGTGCTCAGGAAGAGCACGGAGGACACCGGCAAAGTGCTGCATGTGAAGTGTTTTATCGATTCAGACACAAAGGAACTGTCAGAGAGAATTAGACGCCTGACTGAATACTGATTTCCTCCATCATTCCTGAACAGAAAGCAGCCGCGGCATCCATCGATGTCGGCCTGCTCACCCGTCTGCGTGGCTCTGCTGTCCCTCCTCCTCGCGCCTGCATTCGGACGTAAGTCACCCACAATGCATTGCACCATCATTCCCACCTCTGTACCCTGTACACACACCAAGAGGACTCAGGTTTAATGATAACGGGCGACATGTTGACTGTTGCCAGGTCAGTCTCTTTATCAGAATTCAAAAAGCAAAGGCCAGAAATAGCAGGCACACTGTGCTGGTAGGATTAAATCAGATTAAATGTCCCCTCTGATAATCGCAACAAGTCTGTTCTCTGCAATTGTTCGGGGACACAGTGAATCTAACATTGAGTGTGCACACACACACACACACACACACACACACACACACACACACACACACACACACACACACACACACATGTAACTGCATGTGACATCTTAATTGTGGTTCATCTCCCACTCATTGCACTAATGACTTGCTTTCTGAGCGTAATGCTGTGGCAGGCAGTAACTTTAACAACTTGAGGCCCACATGCAGTCAGATAAGTGTTTAGTGGTAGTAAAGATGGGATTATAAATACCGTCTCACCACTTTATCTCATTTCTCAGCAGTTTATGTGGGATCTGGGAACGGCTTCCAGATGTGTTGTGTTCACTCTGCTCTCAGTAAATGAGCTGACTCAGGTAGAGGCCCCTCCGGCTGTCACCGTCCTCGTTTCATGGAGGGTTTTTGAGAGCCCCCGACACACACACACACACACACACACACACACACACACACACACACCCTCCTGACTCAGGGATAGCCCCCTCTTCTGTCACATCCAAGGAATTGATTTTCCAATTTATGTAATAGGGGTGTTTGTTTAAAAACATGTCTTTGTATCTGCCAAAGTACTACAAAGGTATGCACTTTTCTTAATTCACTCATTTATATTAACAACAGTGTATTACTGACAAAGAAAAACTAGGCCAGTATTCAATTTTGTAGATTAACTAAAAAAAAAAAAAACTGAAAGTATAGATTTCATGATGAAAGCTCAAATGAAATGGCAGTTTGATGGATTGCGGGTTTCAGTTTCCAGCAAAGGAGACTTCCATCTTGATAAATCATACACATAAACAAAAAGAAAAGTGTCTGACCTGACACATTGACCTTTTCAAATATGTCTGATGACATATGGCTCCAGTCAGGCAACACTCGCTGCCATATTTATCAACATTATGTTTCCATCTCTGGGGACGTGTCTGGATCACAAAGGTTGTCTGCATTGGAAATCCCCAACACTAAGTTGGTTTATGTGAATGTGTGAAATACTGTCAGTGTAGTTGTAAGAGAAACCCGCATTAATAATGCAGCACGCTGTGTATTATGATGTTAATCTCCTTTGACGTCAAAGACTTTGCTTTTCACTTGTGTTTGTCTCCTGGCAAAGCCAGCTGAATTAAATGGGCCGGTAAGGTATTGCATTCATTAAATTCAGCTTGGAACTGGATTACAAGGACAACCAGGTGATTGTTGTCGTGTTTTCTTTTCTCCTATCAGAACTAGACCTCAACCGATTGGATGGCGATACCGTCTGCCCACCGATGAGAAGTGGACAAGATGACCTTCCAGGTAAATAAAAGTTAGGGTTGACGTTGTTGTAAAACCACAAAGCTTAGAAAATCCATGAGAAACAAAATAAACCAGTTTTAATTAGTTGAACAGGGTGGGCCACCCGATGCCTCAAAACACCGCTAGATTTTAAACGAGGCAAATAAAATGTTCCACTTGAGCTTTACAGAATTTGAGTTGGAACAATCCGAACTCAGCAAGATTGTAATTGCTCGCCACGGCCTCGTCTCAAACACATCTGCGCTCATGCTGCTCTGCGGTCTGAAGAAGTAACGCATTGTTGGAGAAAAGTTCATTATTTCACATGTGATTCATTACCATCGTGTTTCCTTTATTATACGTTACTAAAATAATGATTTGTTTGCCGTGAGGAATGCTTGAATGCTTCGTTTCTACAGGCTCTTAGCCTTGTTCTCAAGTCAGGGCAAAACTTTGACTGCTTTATTGCTATATTATCAATTGATATCAGCAAAGATAGATGACTTGAACATGTATTAATTCACAAAAATAAAAGCATTTGAAGTTATAACATTATAGGATCTACATAGTAATGCTAGTACTCATGAATTCAAAATGCTAATAGTGGAGTGAACAATGCTAGCCACACTAATAGTGTTGCTTTTACCTCGAACAATAAGTGCTACTACTTTCATTACCTCTACTAGGTCAAATGATTTCCAACACATATTCTATCCTCTGTAGGTTTTGATCTGATCACACAGTTCCAGCTGGATGTGATCCCTCTAAAAGGCGTGAGGAAGGTGGACGGCTCCACGGCGCTGCAGGTGGCCTACCGCCTCGACAAGGAGGCCAACTTCCAAATTCCAACCATGTAAGTACAGTAAAGACGGTTTAAAAGGAAAACCGATAAAAACGCACACATACATGCTGAGAAGCAGCAGCGGTCCTCTTGATGCAGGTGTTGCATTATTACAGGTCCTCCACAGATGTTACTGAATTGCAAGCAGCATGTAATTGGTAGAGAAAAACATGTCTGAACCTATTTGGCAGACAAAAAGGCAGCGGAGAGGCATTTTTTTTTATGTGTGTGAGTGATGGGAGGCATTGGAAAAGCATGTTTTGAAGCCCTTTGTATCTAAAGGAAATGTACAGTGAAGAGGCATACATCACCGTGCCTTTTTGTAGTGATTTATCTTCTGATGTACATACTCCTTTACATTTTTTTCGACTGTCTGAACAAAGGGCACCGACTTCCTGTTAAGAGTTCCCCGAGTTTTTAATTAAAGGTTAGTTGAAACAACCAACATGGCCGGATTACCCCACTTGGGGACCCTGCGGCAAAATATCAGAGGTGGGCCCCTATTGAGACGCCCACCACCAGCGGCTGAGATACGCTATCCTGAGTCTCAATCAAGCTTAAAAAACAAGAACTATCAAGGCAGTCGTTTTACCATGAAGCCCATAGTAAAGACTACAATAGCCCAGCTAATTTGTTTTGCACGTTTTGAGAACTTTATTGCAAAAGACATATTTGGTCAAAGCACCCAACTTTTCCCATAATGTATCTAAAAAGTGTCCTTCAATTAAACCCTCAATGTCAGCTAACGAAGACAGTTTACCTTAGCGCATGCATTTACATGAGAAATAGGCTTCATAAGTTAGTTTTAGCTTCAACATTGAAGTTAAAAGTGGGAAATGGTATTCTCTAGGTACGTTCAAACAGAACGCAAATCAACTTTTACCCTCATTCTCATGAGTTTTACCGCTGGACGATTTATATGCAACATCCAATATGCTAATTGTAGACATTACAAATGTCTACAATTGAAAACTTTTTAAGTTGCAAATACTTTGCATATCCATGGGCATATTGTACACAATCTGGCCTCTGCAAAGTAATTTCCTGGTAAAACCTGATTCTGCTGCATTCATGTAACAACTTAACGCTCTCTAGAATCGTAGCGCCTGAAAGGTAAACACAATTTGGATGTTCAACGCCAGCCAAAACCTCAGATTCAACGTAATGAGTTATGACACCCAAATTTACTTGATATAGTTCTACATTCCCAACGCAATTAAACAATTGCGTTGACAATTCAATTAAACCCTCAATGCCAGGTAAATGCTTTGGTCTTTTTTCTTTTTCTTTTAACAAAACCTCTGGTCAAAATGTAAAATTTGTAAAGATGACATCACCAGGGTTATTTCTTTCAAACATTGAAAAGCTTCCCAGACACACAAAGGGAGTAACTCTGTGTACAACTGGTAGAGTTCCCCTACTATTCAATTAATCCAGTAACCCTCGTGAACCGGGGGGTTTCCTTTTGAGGTCCATGGTCCTAGGGCAGCGTCCCACTTTGCCCTATCTATAATGCAGCACTGTGTTGCAACTGCAGCATCTAAATAGAGACCCTTTTGCACTTTATCTGGGAAGTGAAGGGCATAGTGTTCAAGGCAATATTTTACAAAACTGGATTTTGAGTGTGCAGGTTAATAGCTTCACATCTTTCCATAAAGATGCCTCCTTTTCCCCCAGTGGGTCTGCTGCAGTCTGTTTTGGCTAATCTTTTCCAGCAGGCCAGCTTTCCTTAAGCTGTTATGTAACTCGCTGGCACCCTGCACCTACGCCACACCGGGCCTGTCGCACTGAATGTAAATACATGTTTATTTCCCCCACAAGTCCCGTGGCACAGACTGCGCTTTGAAGTCTGTCCCTGCCAGCAGGCTTCACGCTGCACTCCCTCCCCTCTTTCTTCTGCAGGACAAAAGCAGCACAAACTTTAGACATTCTCACCTCAGGCCACGCTAGAGAGTGGTCTTCATTTGTTTTATTGGCGAACAGGAAACTCTTGTTTTTTATTACCTCACCTTGATCGTTTACAAGATGGTAAAAGTCCGGTTTCAGCGCCCGTCTATGAAGGCACCACCTACTGAGAATCTGGCTTGTTAAAAGCACAGAAAGCATCAGACTGTGGATGCTAACCAGCAGTGATTTATGCACTGAGGCAGCCTCTTTCACAGTACCTCATTTTTAATATAATAGCACGCCGTATTTCTTTGAAGCATTTAGCTTTAATATATTTGTATCGGACAATCAACGACAGTGATGGCGAGGCTTTCAAGTTATTTCTATCCACGTCTTGTGCTTGATTCGATGATAGATTTAGCTGAGTGGTGTTTATTTTGTGATCATGGATTAACTTCCACATAAAAGATATTTTGAGCATCGTCACGTAGCTGCGATAGATGCCATTGAGCTTTTCCCTCGATAAAAGCCAAGTTGCAACGTGATACCTTTAGATAATTTGAACCCCTGTGCTCAATTTCTCTCCGAGGCTGAACTTTCCTCGCGGCTTCCCTGACGAGTACTCCGTCATGGTGACCTTCCGTATGATCAAGAGCAGCGTGAACAAGGTGTGGAACGTCTGGCAAATAGTGGACGAAGACGGCTACAAACAAGCCGGACTGAGGCTCAACGGGGACCAGCAGGCTCTGGAGTACTTCCTGATGGGCGCAGACGGCAACCTGCAGACCGTCACCTTCCCCGGCCTTTCGGTGCTCTTCAACACCAAATGGCACAAGGTGATGATCGGCGTGGAGCGCGACATCGTCACTCTGTACGTGGACTGCCAGCCTGTGGATCAGAGACCCATCAAGGACAAAGGCCCCATCAACACGGAGGGAGACACTCTGATTGGCAGGCTGGATGCTGACCCCGATGTCTCCGTAGTGGTAAGCGATGATGGAGAATTGCCTGCTGCATTTAATAATGTTCACTGACTCAACTTACAGGCACTGTCGGCGAAAGGGTGCTCTCTGAACAAACACATTCAGGTTTATATGTTTGCTGAGCTCTGCCATAATTCTAAAGTGCTGCTGTCACAGCAAAGCTGCTCAGCTGGGTTCCAGTGGAAAAAAAGAAAAACCTAATCCCTGCACAAAATAGCCTTGATGGAACATCCAGCTCAACAGCAGTGGAAGGAACTGATTCAAAACTACAAAGAAACAATTGCACCATGAAGAATCAGTTCAACATGCTGTTGTCAGCGTCTGAAAATGAATGCAAAGCATTGCATTTGCAGTAACTTAGACGTCTCTTTTCAGTTTGAACTCCAGTGGATGTTGATCCACTGCGACCCGAAGAGGGCCCAGAGAGAGAGCTGCAACGAGCTGCCTGCCACCGAGGTACAGTGACAAGGACTTGGATCTGCTCAGCATCTGCTGTGGTTTGTGGTTTTTATTCTGGCTGATGGCGAATCCATGCATGCCGAGAGAAAACAAGGCCAGAAATGCTGAGATGGAGTTGCGGAAGTGTCAAACATACAAAAGCGGTTTTCTTTCGTGCACACAGAGGTTGCAGTTCATCCAAAACAATTTGCAAGTTGGACAACAGCAGATTGGAGTTGTAGCCTTTCAAACATGTCTCGGAGGCAGAGCTGTTAAAGAGGAAGGCCGACATGATCTCATTGGCTGTGTTAGACCGCGATGCATGGAGCCAAACCATAAACGCTTGGCTTCTTAGCTAACTTTAATAAACAAGAGGAAGTTTGATCGAATTAAAAATGTGAGATCAGAAACCCAACCTGCGTATTGTGCATAGTGCAAGATGTTTGTGGTTACCATTTCATCTAAAGTCAGCAAAGAATACAGCATGTGCTAATTGTCTCAATGCTAGTTGGCCGCTTCCAACATGGAAACAACATGAGGCCCAACAACAACATGGTTACGTCTGAAAAATTTCACTGACTTTGCTTTCACGGAAATTGGGATGAAATGATTTAAAGGTGTTGTGATGGGTACATAAAATGTGTTAGGCCTATAATAGAAAAATGCTTTAACAGGTTACATATGTTGCCCTGCCTGAAATAACTTTCCAAATAGAAGCACACTACCTGCTGCTACTTGATTATCAGCTGCCAGGAATGCAATATAACACCTGCCACCTGCTGGTTACGACCATTAAAAGTGGTTTTCTCCGCCCATGTTGCGGAAGGAACAAGGGTGGAGCAACCTGGCAACTCCAAACAGAGTGAACTCTAAGAAGAAAAAAACTAGCTGTGGAATTGTATCCCATTTTGGTAGGATGAAGCTAGATTAACTAGCTAACGAAGACAGTTTATCTTAGCGCATGCACTTACATGAGAAATAGGCTTCATACATTAGTTTTTGCTTCAACATTGAAGTTAAAAGTGGGACATGGTATTCTCTAGGTACGTTCAAACAGAAAGCAAATCAAGTTTTACCCTCATTCTCATGAGTTTTACCGCTGGACGATTTATATGCAACAGCCAATATGCTAATTGTAGACGTTCGCTCAATTGCATTTGCCCGGTTGAAAACCTTTAAAGTTGCAAATACTTTGCACATCCATGGGCATATTGTACACAATCTGGCCTCTGCAAAGTAATTTCTTGATAAAACCTGATTCTGCTGCATTCATGTAACAACTTAACGCTCCCTAGTATCGTAGCGCCCGAAAGGTAAACACAATTTGGATGTTCAACGCCAGCCAAAATCCCAGATTCAACGTAATGAGTTATGACACCCAAATTTACTTGATATAGTTCTACATTCCCAACGCGTTGTATTTACACGTGGCTTTAGCACAACTAATGAGAGTTCGGCTTGAGAGAAATACTTGTAGCCTGTAATGAAAATGCCACTCTGCTGTCTCACATCTCATTTTGTAGAAATGTGAATGCAAATAAGCTGGAGCGTATTTATACGGTACATAAAAATGCAAATATACCTTTGCACTGTCGACAGAAATATTTCCTGGCCTGGTGCACTCTATTCAATTTCAGGCTAACACTCCTGCATCGAGCTGTGAGGTGGTTCTTGTACATGGGAAGCGTTGGTACTATGGGCTGTTTATTCAAATGACAGCATGATATACTCACTACTAAGAACATAAACAGGCTTCTGCTGGTGATGGTGGTGTGACTACTTTCACTAACTCTCCCTTTTATCTGATTTCTCTTGCTTCTTCAGATGTATGCCAATGCTGAGGTATTTATCTATCTACCTACTCTACTTCCTTTTTGCTTTGACATTTTTAAGCCAATAATCTACTTCAGTGCTTCGATTGCCTAATTGCCTCATTGCTTTGTTCACAGCCTAATTTATGGTGGTTGTTTTTGCTTGGTTTCTTTTTTTTTTAGAGCACACAGATATGTTTACATTACGTGTCTGAAATCTACCAATTTAGAAACAGGCCTGCAGGCTGTAAAAAGACACTTTAACAAAGTTACATTAACGTAAAGGTGCCAAATTAAATGGATCTGCTTAGCACAAGCATTTGTTAAATATTTCTGTAATACATAAAAAGCATTTGATATATGTATGTAAAACATTTTACTATTGTGGATAAGTGATTTGACGAGTCCAGTCCCTGAAGGTGTAAGTTTCATAATTTGTTTTATTCATAAGTTTCATTAAAAGCTATATTCATATTTTTTTTCTCAATCATTTCACTGTCATTTACTGACTGGTTGTCTCTACTCTCAGCCTGACAAATCAGTCCAAGGCCCCCCAGGAGTCCCTGGCACAGAGGGCCCCCGAGGGCCCGCAGGAGAAAATGGCAGAGATGGAAGAGATGTAAGTGTTTCCTCTTGGAGTCCGTCATTGTCTGAATAATTTCTAGGAACGCAAAGCAAGTATTTTTCTTTGTATGTGTTTAACTATGTTGTTTTATTCCTCTCTCCAGGGTCTTCCAGGTTCTACTGGCAGTCCAGGCAATCCTGTAAGTATGAAATGTGAAAGGATGCGCTGACAAAATATCCATTCTCCCTCTTTTTGTGCGCTCCCTCCGAGGATATGCTTCACTTTACTTCTGTGCTCAAGCAAGAGGTTTAATGTACGTCGCATTTGACATTCTGACATTTGGTAATCAAGGTAAATTCAACAAATCAACAGGTTTTTAAACCACAATAAAAAGCTGCAGGGGCTTATAAGCCACCACAGAACCAAAGCCCTTTCATTTGCTTTACTTCATCCATTACTTAATCTTCTTCCTTCGTCCCACTGGGCATTGCTCATCTATTAGGAACACATTACACACACATGGGCACAAAGGACCAGCAGTCAGACAAAGCAGAGAAAGGTCTTAATTCTTAAGTGACGGTCTTATTTATAACAGTCAAAAGCAGGTCAGTTAGAGTGAATGTTACTGCTTTGAAATTTTAAAAGGGAAAGGGGGGTTAATATACCATTGACACTATTGTTAAATTGTTTTAATTTTAACATGTATATGTACTAACATTGTTCTTATGTCGCTTGTAGTAGTGATTCTAAGATATTTCCACATGTCATACAATTTTTGTTCCCATATTTTGAATTTTCTCCTTGGTATGAACAAAATGTATGAGGTTCAGACCTGTCGTCTGAGTCTTGTGCAAACAGTCTGCTGTTATCAATAATGGAACATATATTCATTTTATTATACAATTATTTACAATTTTGCATAAGCACATGCTATATACTGTAAATTACAATCTGCATGGCCTTACAGAAGCCGTCTGATGATTACATGCTGACTGTCACTGCATCCAGTTCTCTCGGCAACATTGCAGAGACATGCAGGAAGAAGATAAAGCTGCTTTATTCTCGTTGTGTCTGGTTCCCAGGGCAGCAAAGGAGAGCCGGGTGAGATCGGTCTTCCTGGACAGAGAGGCCTGTCTGGCCATCCAGGATCGGGTGTAGGAAAAATCACCTCATGCACTGACACACACACTCTTTCTAATATCTGCCAGTACGGTCCGTGTGTGACGGTGTGTTTATTGTCTGCAGGGTTCTTCTGGTCCGATGGGCCCCAGAGGGCCTGTAGGGGAGAGAGTGAGTAACCATTTAGTTAAACAAAGTGTAATTCTTTACAGACACAGCTATAAAAAGCCCTTAAAAAAACATCATAATAAAGTAATGAATACCATATTATAGTATAACATAATGATATAGAGTATGTCATAAAAATACACTATATATTTAACAAATAATAGTATAGAAGGCCATAAAGAAATCGTAAATATCATTAAAAGTCATATCATTAAATGTAATAAAAAGTAATAATGTTGTATATTATTAAAAAAAGTCATAATAAAGTGCAATAAAAAGTAATACTTTAGTGTACTATAAAATGGCACAAAAAAGGAAGATTATATGTGTATTTCATGTTCTACAAATGCCATTTAAAATGTTGTAAAGTAAGTTGTACACAAGTAATGATTAAGGGTCTCATAAAAAGTCACAGGTCATAAAAAATTGTAAAAAAGACATCATTAAAATGTCATGGTATATTTTGTCATAAAAAGTCATAGTATCATGTAAAAGTCTTAATAAGTCATAAATCATAAATGTCATAATATATTATGTGATATAGTAAATTAACAGAGTTGTTTGCCTTCTGACTGCAGGGACTTCCCGGCTTCCCTGGTTCCCCAGGTCCTGCTGTAAGTGGAAACATCTCATTAAACTAAAACATGGACTGAGACTCTAATACTAACACACTCCTTTTGTCTTTTGTCTCCCAGGGCCCCGCAAGCGAAGGACCCACTGTATGTGTTTGCAACATCTTTGGTTTTTATCGTTTTACCAGCTCATATAATAATAATAATAATAATAATAATAATAATGAATCCTTTGTTATATGTTGTATATATATTATATATGCTGCCGTATTAACCGCCGTGTCTCTTACAGGGACCTGCAGGGAAACCAGGAATCCCAGGAGACGAAGGAAACATCGGGCCGGAGGTCAGAAACGCACACATTAAAAGTTTGAGTACATTTTGACGTAAACCAATGTGAAAATAGTACGTGGTGGAAAGTAACTAAGTACATTTATTCATGTATTTGGGTAGATTTATCATACTTTACTCAAGTATTTTCATTTAGTGCTACACTTTATACTTCTACTCCACTACATGTCAGAGGGAAATATTGTACTCTTTACTCAACTGTCTATCATTTAAAGTTATACTTTCTTTTTCCATTAAGATTTTACATTAAAAAAAGATTTGCAAATACAATATAATACATCATTAAAGATTAAACTGGTGGTACTGAAATACAGAACTGTGTGAAGCAATTCAAACTAACTGCAGAAAATAACATCAGTGAAATGCTGCTTCCACATTTCTGCATCAGTATTCACAATCTGATAATGTCATTATGTAATATCTGTAACATGGGAAAGGTCCCTGAGTACCTTTTCTGTGGATACTTTATGTACATTTGTCTTATGATACTTCTAGTGATACCACTTACTTGTAATGGAGTATTTTTACGTCGTTGTATTGTATTATTCCACTTGACCTGAGTACTTCCTCCACAGAAAATATAGCGCTATAAAACAGTTTGATATGTTGATAAGTTATGGTTACAAAGTTTGCTTTTATATAATTCATATTTCCTGTACTTGCAGGGTCAACCTGGACCCAGAGGGGCCGCCGGCACCCCGGGGTCTGCTGGTCCTCCTGGTCCACCAGGGCCTGCGGTAAGGACCAGAACTAACCCTTTTTCATTAACATTGTATTCATATTTTACACAATACACATGTTACAATATGTATTGTTTTGTGTACAGTTTTGTGTTTGTCTGATTTTATTTTGAATTCATTTAATTTGAGATGATTAATACCTGAGGGCACATATGCAGATACTGATATTTATCTGCTGAGTGCTAATATCACTGTTTTGAATTGGGCACTTTTCCTGCCAAAACCAGACCATTGTAGGTGTGGTCAAGTCTAAAACAAGGCAGCTGATTGGTTCATGCCAAAGTTGTCAGCATCTGCATGCCTGTTCATTTAAGCTCAATCTCAGCCACAGACTGTATATTGACCAACAACATACTAATCTGTCATCTCCATACATTTCTTCTCGAGCTCATATTTCCGTGTGAAATCATGAGTGTGCGTTGTGTCATCGCAACGCCGCGGGTCTCTTTCTCTCTCTGGGGGCTTTTCTTTGGTGGATTTGTGAGGACATCTAAACCGCCGTTGTTTTTAGATGTCGCTCTGCTGTGTTTTAGGGACCGCCTGGTGCCAGCATTGAGGAAAGTGGGGAACCTGTGAGTGTTCTTTTTTACCGTCTTTCACACTCCCAAGTTAGTTTCCTGGATGCATGGCATGTGGTTTGGTGGTGGCAGTGGATTTCTAATCAAATTGAGTCATTAAAGGTAGGAGGCTCTGCGGCAGCTCTGACGGTTGGGTCTGTTTGGTCTGTTTCTTCTGTCACATGTCCTTCCTAGTGTCCTGCCGCCTGCCCTGCTGGCCGCCAGGGGATGGCTGGGCTGCCGGGGATGAAGGTAACACGATTGCACTTTAAATTTAGTTTCATTTAGTTTTGAGTGAGACGGTGTTGGGAACTGTTCCCTCTGTGGGATTCAGAGGAGTCAGATCAGATGACTTTCAGTGTTAAATTCAAGCTAACAGCTAAACATTTCGACAAAAAAGATAATCTAGACGCCATGTGAAAATAAAAATCATGTGAATTTACTATTTTTGTAACAAAAAAGTAGTTTCTGATTCTGTTTTTCATTGCAAAAATGTTTTTTTCGCTCTGAAATGAACGCTTGTGCACACATTCATGGTTCCCTGCAGATGAATTGTAATAACCAAAACCTTTATTATCCAGTCAAACATCTCACTTTGTCCAATACTTTATAGTTCATGACCAAATACTTGCAAAAAAACTAAATTAGCTTCATGAGTCTCAGCTTTGTCTTTAGTTAAACATCCTCATCTTCACGTTGTCATTTGTAGATGTTAGCACCCTGACTTTAGCAAAAGTGAAGCTGTATTAGTCTCGTGAGGGAAATTGAGTAGGAAACCCAAAAATTGCTTTTGGAAAAATGTATTTTCCCAATTGATAAATCAGCTTCACAAGGAAAGGAAACTCTGGGACACAATTATACCTTTAAATCAAGGATGAATATGCAGGAACCTCAAGCTTTGACAGGAAGAAGATCAAGTTGTTAACATGAGTTATTGTTGCCTTCAGGGACATGCAGGTTTGCCTGGTGAACCCGGAAAAGACGGAGAGTCTGGAGAAAAGGTACTGAAACATATCTGTTCAACAATCAGATGTCTTCTTAATATCCTTCCCTTACTCATGACACCTGCCAGGCTCCTCTCCACTAATAAACTCCTGAGTGAATTCCCATTTCCAGTAAAAGATTATATGTGTGGAAAGAGATGGAGAATAACTTGCACATGCGTGATTTGATTGCAGCCTGTAAACAGCTTAATATGATTATCTCTGTTCTGTTGTTGTTGATTAATGTTTTCTTTTTTTACGCCCAGGGAGAAGGTGGAGAGCCAGGTCCTCAGGGGCCAACAGGACGCATGGGAGATGATGTGAGGGAACTCATTCATCAGACATCATTTGCTATTATAGTATACTATGTATATATATATATATATATATATATATATATATATATATATATATATATATATATATATAGAATAGTATGTTATTCAATGAGAGGTGTAAATATATATATATATATATATATATATATATATATATATATATATATATATACATTGCTGTCATTTCAGGGTCAAAGAGGTGAGATTGGATTCCCTGGAACTCTGGGAGAAAAGGGAGACAGAGTAAGTTACAGCAAGGTTTCACATTTATTTTATATATTTTCTTACACTATTAGCATTTATAGCACTTTTTTTGTATTCTTTATTTAAATTCTACCTTAAGTTTGAAGTTATTGTAATTCTGTGTGGAAGATAAGCTTTTCATTGTACGGAGTAACTCTGTTAACGGTGCATATGACAATAAAACATATCTATACCTAAAGTTTCATCACATGTTTTGCTCCCTTGACATGCTTATAACTGATACAGTTTATATTTACCGGCATGTGGTGCTGATACACACGTGTGCTTCCTCCTCTCTGGTCCCAGGGTCCTCCTGGTTTCAATGGGGTCCCCGGGCCGACCGGCCCCCCTGGAGGTCCGGTAAGCACTCTTAGTTTGATCCGGTCTTTGTCATTTACTCTGAGAGCACCAGGACAGGATGTAGTTGAAAGCTAACGCTCAGATGTGCGTCGTATATCTCGTCTCAGGGTGTGGAGGGAGTCCGTGGACGTCAAGGCTTGGAAGGGCCCAAGGGTGACGAGGTGAGTTCTACGATGCAACGCCTGGATTATTTTGCCAAAGCATTATCTTTAAAGACTGTGTCCATTAAATTAGGGAGCTTTGGGACCTCAAGGAGAGCAAGGTGCTACAGGGGAAAACGGAGACCCTGTGAGTAAACTGATGCGATTGGAGGAAATGATTTTCTCTTTTTGTTTTGTGTGTGTGTGAATGGCTTATAACTGTGTTTGTGACATTACAGGGAGCGGCTGGTAAAGATGGCTTAGATGGACTCCCTGGATCTGATGGAGCGAAGGTGACTTCTCTCTTTTAAAAGACTTTTTTTTCAGTATTTAATGTCTTGTTTTTTTAATCATTATAATCTTTGTATGCATAATCCTCTACTCAACAGGGAGAGGCTGGAATTGCTGGAACTGTTGGTCTCAGGGGCATTGTGGGTATTCCAGTAAGTTCAATTTCATTTTCATTCATTTCATTGGATATATATATAAAAAAAAATATATATATATATATCCTAATATAACTATTTGGACATATAGAACGAGAACCTTTTTATGGATTTTTTTCAATGATCTATAGTGCGAAATATGTATGACACACTATCTTATGATAAAAAAAAATTGATACAATAACGTTTTTCAACATACTAAACTATGACATTTGTATGACTTGTTATATACTATACTATGACTTCTTTAGACATGTAATATACTATAACCTTTTGGGGGATTCTTTGAATATACTATGGTATGACTTTTTATTAAATACTTTTTTGACATTTTGCTGCATTTTTATCCTTTTACTATTCTATAATTATTTTCGATCCATTTTCATTTTCATTCTTTGGGTTTTCATAGTCAGTTATTTCTAATATTGGTCATTTTTATGTTGAATAGTTTTTTTTCAAGTCAAGATCAATAAAACATTAAAGTCAAACAACCAGCGGGAAGGAAAAGTCAAAGCCAAGAGATCCTCTACCTCAACCTGTGAGGTGAAAGGCTTCAGATTATCTTCAAACTGCACACTGTCTTTTTCATAGTAAATAATTTGCACGCCACCTTTAGAATAATGCATCGTTTCAGAGCCTCCACCAAGGAGATTATGTGTAAACGTGTCAGAAATACATAACTGTCTCTTTGTGCTGCCAGCATATCTTTGAAAGTCATGAATATTAACCATTACACATAAATTGGCAGCAGTGTGTGTGATACCATGTAGGGGTTTCAAAGTCAACCTCTCTTTGAAATTGGCATGTAATTTTTATCCAGACATTCGTGCTCCTCCAACAGCGTATCCTAATCTCTTTAATGATCTCCTGACCTTTCCTCTCTCGCCAACAGCAGGCTGACTTTAGTGGATTTTAGAGAATTGTCTTCACACTAAACTAAGATGGTGAACAAGTAAAGAGCTGGTTGTGTTACTAGTACGGCCCAAGTCGGACATAATGGAGCTTTCAGAGACTCAGAGCCTGGTTTCAAAGTAATTAGAACAAATGTAATATATTTGTTGTGCTACTTCATTGACCCTTTTGTTGTCAATACATTCTAAGTTCCTCAATCACAAATTATTCCCTGTTTTCACATGATGTGTTGTTGTTCTCAGGGACTCCCAGGAAAGCAGGGACTCGTTGGGCCCACTGGTCCAAAGGTAATTGGAATCATCTTCTATTTAATGAGGCTTCCAAATGTTATTGCTATTGTACGCCAACAGAATTTACTCAACCAGACGAGTAGAAATCCAAATTTGAAGACTGACACAATCCCTGTTTTGGATTCAGGGTGATGGTGGTGATGAGGGACCCATCGGGCCAGTTGGACTTCCTGGAAAGACCGTGAGATTCTCCCATCAAGCCTCCAGTATCACTCATATATCTGTTACTTTGACGCATGTGCAGCTAAATTGTCAAACCCAACATGTGTTTTCATACAGGGTGAGCCTGGAGATAATGGAGAAGATGGGAAACAAGGAGATAAAGGAGCGACCGTGAGTATCCATTTTGTTTTAGTTGTGTTTGGGCCAGTTTATGGTTTCACATCTTTGGTGTTTAATGGATTTTAGTTGTACTTTCTTGATGTTTCAGGTACATTCATTTGACTAAGTTGATATGCAACTAACTCTATCTTTAATCAATTTCCAGGGGGAATCGGGAAAACAAGGGCCAGTGGGGGCTGAAGGTCCTCAAGGCATCCATGTGAGACTTATTGATTATTGATATAAATGCTTTACAAAGCAGTTCATGCTAACGATGAAGATAATTCATAGAAACAAAACATCGGACGAAATATGAAATGTAAAAATGTATTGGATACATGTATATATAAAATGATGCATTTCCAGGGTGACAAAGGAGATAAAGGTTCTACTGGTGACATTGGACTGAAGGGTCATACTGGACACAAAGGTGATCAGGTTAGACAAATCTAATTTTACTAATGTTACTTTCAACATCCAAAATGATAAAAAAAGTCTTAAGATGTTTTGAAGTACCTCAAATTAAATTCCTCATATGTTGTGTGTAGGGGCCTGTGGGACCAATGGGACCAAAAGGAAGTCTGGTAAGAACTATTATAATCTCAGTGATTATGTTATTGACCTGTTCACAGCCAGTTAACTGGTCCAGGAGTAACATACCTGCCCTCTTACTTCTGCGTACAGGGGGACACGGGTATAATGGGAGACTCAGGGGTCAAGGGAGACCAGGTATGTGAAGCTAAATGTTTTATTTTTAATATCTTGTCTCTGTGAGTGTATTTAAAAGAAGTCAACTATTCGTTGTGTGTTTTCAGGGCCCACCTGGTGTTACTGGCATCAAAGGAGAGGTAATACATTGCTTCCAAGCTTTTCCCTTCAGAGAGACATTAATAATCCCACCACTGTGCTATAACACCTGATATTAATAATATAAACTGGATTTACCGTAACTGCCACACATATAAAAGACACAAGAACACATTTTCAGAATGAGATGGTAATAATTTCATTTTTTCTTTACCTCAAGCGTGGTGAGAAGGGCCTACGAGGAGCAACAGGCGATGAGGGCAGACCAGGCCAGACGGGCCACGAGGGTTTGGCCGGTCCGATGGGAGCTCGAGGGCTGGACGGTGAACCAGGCATTCCTGGAGCCTCAGGCCCCAGAGGTCTACCTGTAAGTGTTGCCTTTTGCCAATGTACAGCATATAGACACACATTACCTACATTACTTTGGTTTAAGACCAAATGCCATCAAAACTAATGATTAGTACATCAGATTCAGATGCTATTTGTGCTAATTAGCTATTGTTAGCATGCTAAAATGGTGGTGCAGGATCCTCCACGCCATGCCAATGTCTCCTTGTGCAAGACACTTAACCCCAAACTGCTCCCTAAGGCGTCGGCACATGAATTGGTGTGAATTAGTTTAGTCCTGATGGGCAGGTGGAACAGTGTGTGAATGTGTGTGAACAGGTTAATGAGGACATCCACTATTAAGCGCTTTGAGTGGTTCGAAGACTAGAAAGACGCTATACACAAATGCCTACTTAAAGACAGGGAAATGAAAAAAGACTAGAGCCAAAATTGGGCCCCTGTGTGACTTCAGATTTCATTCATATCTTGCTTTTAAGCAATCATGATTCAGTCTGTGTTCTTTCATTCACAGGGCCCAAAAGTGAATGACGAGAAGCTTCGGGAAATGTGCTCAGGCGTTGTTGAAGGTGCAGTTTGTTCACTTTGATTTGACGTCATCCATAGCAGCACTTTTAATTAACCCACGCAACAATGAATCACGGCTACTTCCCGCTTTAAGCTGATTCCTTCTTTGTGCTTGTAGAACAATTGGCAGCGTTTATGAAAGAGTTTCTGAAGAAGCCGGCAGCCATTGGTTCCCCCGGTACTCCTGGACTTGTGGGACTTCCTGGTCCTGCCGGACCGGCCGGAGTTGCAGGAGCAGCAGGGCCTCCAGGGATGAACGGAGTCAAAGGCCATCCCGGCTTTTATGGACTTCCAGGCGCACCAGGCAAAAAAGGTCAGTGAGCTTTATAAATCCACTCTTTACTAAACTATTACTGAGGCTGAACTACAACAAAGACAGTTATAAGATAACCAAAGCTGCTGCCTTCAGAAAAACCTTAATTGGTTTGCAAATAATATGCGTTTCACCAGCGCTGCTATAGACAAGCTACGATAGCAGCGATAGCAGCGACAGCTGGGATAGCTGCGATAGCTGCTTCATGCTATTCCTTTATTTTCCTGGAGGGCATCCAGAGCTCATACAGTGAATGTAGTGGCAGGAAATTAAGCAAATCCTTTAGAGAAAACCAAAAAAAGAAAGTAAGCCACAACACACTGAAATAAGTAATGTATACCATAGAAGGGATTCACCCTTGCGTAACATTACACATTCAACGATTCACTAAGCAAGGCTGAATTCGAGTGAGGTCATTACGTTTCCAAATGACATTCCCAGAAGCGTGAAAACAGCCATGTAAGCGTTAATGTGTGTGTCCTCTACGTGCGCTGCTGCTCTGCAGGTGATGCTGGGGACAAGGGAGACAAGGGAGACAAGGGAGAGGACGGTGTGGGAATCAAAGGAAGCTCGGGCGCACCAGGTGCACCAGGTAAGGCGACGTTTTAGTCATAATAATAATAGCACTGCTAAGGATGTTACTCTTTATTAACTGTAGCTGAAATGTAATTCTCCTCACTCTTTGTGTAAGGAAATATAATTATGTCATAGTATAGTATGCCGTATAATAGAAAAAATAAATCTTGTAAAATGTCACATTCCATTATATCTAAAAATGTCAAAAAATAATGTAATAAATGACGTCATAGTATAGTATCCCATACAAAAATAGTATTAACAAAACATGATTTAAAAATCATACTATAGAATTGTCATACAAATATCGTAAGACATAGAATTGTACAGTTTTCCATGAATGTATGTCATAAAAGACATATACTTGTGAAAGTATAGTATATAATAAAGACATAGAAAAGGCATATTGCCTTACAAATGGGATAAACATTTAATAGTTCAGTACATAAAAACAATGTGAAATATGTCATAGTATGCAATACATTGTCATTTAACATATAGTATTGTATGTCATTAAAAGGTCATAGCATAGTATACTCTATAGATATCGTGTATGATATAAATATCATAAAAATAGTTTGTATTTTGAATGTCATGAAAATACAAATTATGGAATGTCGTAAAAAAATTAATCAATCATTTGTATAGCATATGGAAAATTAATTGTATGTCATAAATACCTCAAGAGTATATTATATCATGAAAAATATGATACAGTTTTATTATAATATTTTTAGCACTTTATATGTATAAAACTATTATAGTAGAAATATCACCAATCAAATGACAGCACCAACTTCAACAGTTCTTTTTGCTATTTAAACTTTTCAGTCAAAAACATCATGGATGTTACACGTTTATACTCATTTCTTTGCTCAATCCATTTTATTTTCATTGTGACTCTACCTTTACACATATTCTGTACCTCCACCTCAGGTAAACCAGGTGCTGCTGGCATTGGCACGGACGGCAAAAACGGCCAACGGGGCGAGACGGGAACCCCCGGCGTCCCGGGAGCAGCTGGTCCACGGGGAGCCTCGGGGTCGCCCGGCCTCTGCGATCCCTCGACCTGTATAGGCAGACTTCCGCCTTTCTACATGGTCAGCGGAAAGAAGTCCGCCAGCTACAAAAACTAATGAGACACCAGAGCTCATTAACACACATTCCAGATTGCATCCTGCAGTGACCGGGTTTCAGAGCTCCTCAGAAGTCTGGACGTCGTGATCTTTGGGAGTCCTCAAAAAGTCTCCATCTGAACCACGGATTTAAGAGACGCGAAAGGGAAACAGGGACAAGGCACACTTGTAGAATACTGTATAGACATTTGACCTTCTATGTGATTTTAGTGAAGCTTATCTAACGTTACAAGATGGCTGCCACTGATGCCAAAGCAACTTCTTCCAGCCGACGACTGCCTGAGTCGTCCCACACACATCCGAGCGGTGACAACTGCTGAACCCTTATCGTCAGAAAAAAACAAATATGATCAAGCTGTAAAGTAATATAAAAGTACATCTCTCTGATTTCCTCTTATGCATGTACTTTTTTCATTCTTTGAATAAGCTCCCTGAAAACATTGCTTCTTGTCCTTTTCAACGCATGTCAAGCCCACAGCATAATGGAGGTGCCATTTTGAGCCGCTGATTCTCCTCTGCAGTCATGAGCCAGTTACAAACATAATTTGGGAAAAGAGGAATTACGTCTTTGAGGCATTGCTTCCGAGACAAAACTTCCAGAAATGTTAAAAATGTACGTTGACAATTCACCAGACAGTGCAGACCTGAGGTGACATCTACAACAATGTGGGCTTTTTTTTGTTCATCTTGGATCGCCCATTTGTTTTGTCTGATTTCGTCACATTGATTTGTTCTTTTTCAAACAATGGAATAAAGTGATGCGTTTTGGAAAGTGTTGCACATCACATTTAATTGGAGCATAATATCTATCTTGGAGCAGCTGCGGCCATTAGCGTTACAATTTCAAAGATATGCAAGTGACACAAACTCACATTATTATTACACTTAGCGATGCAGAGCATTTCCTCGATTGGTCGGGTGATGAATCACAGCCCCTTTACAGTAAAATGGTTTTATATTGAAAGCAAAGTCCCTGGGTTGTTATGGATATAATCTGTACTCAGGAGGGCATATCAGCGTTGTCTGGTTACAAAGGACGGTCAACATCCTCTCTGTCTGCACAGCACAAATACAGTCACAGATCAAATATGACCTTTAGGTACCAAGCTGCTGGGAAGAGTTAGCGTCGCGACCATCCCAAGGACATCCCTTTGATTTAATAGATCGTATCGTGGCGTCGAGCCAGTGGATTTTAAGTTGTTTGCACAAGTGAAAGGGTACGCAAGGGCCATCAAATTTGATTCAGCAACAGATTGGTTTACATATTTAGCTTACGGATATTAAACATGATAGCTTTTGATGTATGGTGGCGGTACTGAGCAGTATTTTGCAAATAATGCGAGACAAGCATCACCTATTTAAAAAAACAAAGCAAAGCGTGTTTTATAAAATGAATCCTTTCCAGTCTTTATTATACAGTACATGTGTCTTTGCAATACTTATTGCTACTAATTAAAAGTATCTTAGCACCAATTCATGAAGAAAAAACAATGGGAAAACAGGTTAATACATTTTAGCTAATGGGTTAAAACGCATTTGTAATGGGTCAAATCATGAATAATTTAGCATTATAACTTATAAAAAAAGTAATTAGCAAAAACAGCTGAATTTGAATAATGAAAGATCAAAACCAAGAAAAGGGAAATACTGATATGGTTCAATTGTTAAATAATAATACATTGACAATGAAGCAGCAAACAGATGTACTGAATTATATACCGTTGAAAGTGCAGGTGAATTATTACAATCACACGTTTGGGGCCAAATTTTATTCTAAACTTACTGTAAATTTGAATGTCATTGCATTTCCAGCTGGTCTTTACCAATTTGATGAAAGGGAGACATAACGTGATGAAGCTCCGAAAAATATTTGCCAAAGTTGGGTGATTTCTCAAAGGCTGATCTGAAGGCGAGAAAAATATAATTGGTTGAGTTACATCTCAGAATTGCTGTAACTGTGTAGTTTGGTTAACAAAACAATTCTCTGAAAAAAAAAGAAGCTTGCAAGCCTAGCCGTACACGTAATTTTAAACTATTAATTTCAACGACTGAGGTTTAGTATTCAGGCTCGAGTTGCTAGCTTGCTGAATACTTCACCTCAGTCATTACCATGTATATGTTTTGCCTTTGGCATATACTACTAGATAGTTAGCTTTCTTAAAAAAACAAACTTACAACTACTGTACTTTGAAGAGAGCCTACATGATAAGGCCACTGTCCACATGTGGATAATGTCAAATGTTAGAAAAGGTGCCATGTACGAGATTGGGAGCATGTCCATTGGCTCTCCAATAAGGGGGAGGCTGAGCCGGTGACTTACAGCTAACAGTGCCAAGAGCGCTAATGGTGCTAAGAGCGCAAACGGTGCCAAGAGCCCTAACGGTGCCAAGAGCCCTAACGGTGCTAAAAGCGCTAACGGTACCAAGAGCGCTAACAGTGCCAAGAGCGCTAACGGTGCTAAGAGCGCTAACGGTGCTAAGAGCACTAACGGTACCAAGAGCGCTAACGGTGCCAAGAGTGCTAACGGTGCTAAAAGCACTAACGGTACCAAGAGCGCTAACGGTGCAAACGACAGCAACGGTGTTTACCTGAGGGGCGACCATAGCTTGGGTGCTACGACGCCGCCAGCTGTAACTGTGGTATGAGCGCAGTGCAGTGGTAGCGTTGAGCTAGCCAGCCATGTAGAATATGCATAGATGAGTTCTGTATATTGGACTCTTTAAAATTCAACCTTTTGCAAACAACACCCAACACAAACTAATGGTCGTACCAGATAGTGTGAGGATGTAGCAACAAAAACCCTGATTGTACGGAAATTAGCAAGGGTGCATTGTATCGCTTCTGAACTCTGCAAATAAAATGCCTCCTGCCTCCAGAGCAGCCGAGAAACGTCGGCCAACCTAAAAACTCCGGTCTGTTTATCCCAACATCTTCAAAACTAAAGTTTTGCCATATCCACCTTTTTTATGAATGAACTTCCATTAGGTAACCTGAGCAGGAGATGATGAGCATGACAGATCCTTCCTTATAAGGGATGAATTTTGATCTGAGGTCTTGGCAAGCGCTCATAACATTTCTATTTTCTCTTCTTGAACATTGCTCCCCCACTTCCCGTTTGCTGTTGTGTGCGTCGAGGCGTTTCTTCATGTTTGTGAAAGGAAGACACATGTGATACCTTTTGTGGAGGTTATTAAATAAGTTCAAGATGACCAGCACCTCTGAGGTTTGGGAGAGGTGTAATTGCTCCAACCAAATGCTTACGGTACTACAATGGCCTGGATGGTCATCGAGATGCAGGGGAGCAACTCTCCAATAATAGGTTCAGTGGGACAAATAAGAAAAGGGATGTGATCTTTTCAGAGCAGGGCCGAGCTGCCCGGACGCTGCCACAGCGCAGGCACTTCATAGGCCTCGCCGAACAGAAAGGAAGTGACAGGTTTAGAGAAAGCGATGCGAAACAGGCAGCTTTTTAAGAAAGGTGAACAAAGGCTGCGATTAAAACCACCTCCTCAAAGCTGTTTACTGCTCAAGTCTTTGCATACCCCCGAAAAGAGAATGACCAGAGCCACTTCATGAAACACAAAAGTACAAACCTAACGGTGACATTTCTTCCCGTCTCGATTTCTATCTTTAAAACTCAGTTTTTTTTTTAAATAATCATCCTGAGGGTTAGCTTAGCCTTAGCACAAATCACGGCATATATGAAATAAGCGTATACACGTCATGTTATTGCTGTTTGGGACAGATTTTCAAATTAATTTAATTTCAAGATAAGATAGACACCTGTAAATGATACGCCATGGGTTCTGTGTTGCATTTTCTCCGAATTTTGGACTGAAAGTCTGCAAACCTGGCTCTAATTTATGAGTTTATGAATTTATGAGTGACAGAGAAGTAATATCGTCATGCCTCCAGTTTATTCCCAGAATAAATACTTGTTTCGTTTATGTCTAAATAAATCAGACAGGCTTAAAAATTGAAGGGTGGGGATTTTATTTTTATGCCCGTTTTGGGGTGCCAATAATATCTGAAATAATTAAGGCTACATAAGAACACTGCTACCAGCTTGGGGACAATAAGTGCACAAAAAGTGGTCATTCATCATTCTGCACACTTACTCATTAACACTCCTGCTGCACAAAATCACTATTGGTATTTGAGGTTGTGCCTCACACTGTCTGTCCTCCACCCTGCCCATCAATTACAATAAAACAGATAATTCCCCAGACCGGGTAATTATCTCGCCGAGGATCCCCAGCAAGTTAGTGAGCAGTAACTGACATCTATTGCTTGGCACAGGACAGTGTGGGCTGTGAACGGTAAATGATGCAAAATGGTGTGAGGCAGAAGAAAAAAAAAGAAAAGCCTGTGTTGCAGAAAGAATTCCTGCAAGAAAACGCAGAGCTGGACTTTTGAGATAATTACTGATGAAACGATACAACATCGACTCCAAGATCTTCCCCACAGATGGGCCGGTTTAAGAGGAGGGACTTGTTACCTCCCTATATATATATATTTTACAGGAAGCAAGCAAGTGAGGAAATAACAAAAATAAAACAGTTGAGCTGCTCTCTCTACCCCATATTTAATCTGAAAAAGTCCCTCGATGCTTCATCCCCATCCTTCCCACGCTTCTTACCAAAAACAAAACAAAACAATCTGACCGGCAGCACGTGTCGCTTCAGCCCTCCATACTGAGGTTATCTTAAAAAAAGAAAAGTTCTTGATTCAGACCAAGTTCATAAATACAGCTGGACTTCAAGCTCTTGCGTGTCCCTTCTCCCTTAGGTCCCCTTGACATTTTTGGTGTGGGGTCTTTGTGCCAGGCTGGCATAGTAGGCGCACTGGGAGGGGTCACATTGGCCGGTTGGACCCGGAGGTCCAGCTTGACCGTGGGGGCCGGGGTTTCCTGGCTCTCCCTGGGCTCCGGCTTGTCCCGGGCCTCCGTCTTTACCATATCCGGGCAGACCGGCTGGACCTATATAGCGGGAAGAGGAACAATGTGAGGCTCCAAATTAGGTGAAACCCACCTGAGAAGAATTCAATTCAATTCAGTTTATTTTATATAGCCCAACATCACAAATACAAGTTTACAATCTGTACACATGACATCCCTGTCCCGGGACCTCACATCGGATCAGGAAAAACTCCCCCAATAAAGATAGTAAAAACCCTTTCACAGGGAAAAAAGGGGAAGAAACCTGAGGGAGAGCAACAGAGGAGGATCTCTCTCCCCGGATGGACAGGAGCAATAGATGTCATGTGGCCAGAATGAATAACGTAATGGAGTTACAGCACATTCAATGAATGTGACAGAAATTATTCATATAATGAGTAGTAGGCATGGTCCATGATCCATAAGTACAGTAATACAGTAAGCAAGAGACTGGTTGTTACCTATCGGGCCGGTGGGTCCTTGCTCTCCTCTTTCGCCGACACCGGGTTCTCCCTTTTCTCCTCTCGTTCCTTTGTCACCTGGAAATTCAGAAAACAAGTCACCATTATTTGTGCACATTATAAGCTGTTATAAGTATCAGTCAACACATTTTAACAACCTTTGAGCATTACTGTAGGTTGACATTCATGACACATGGATGGACATGGATGTTCTTTAGCTTTATACCGTGCATTTTTAATGTGATTGATGCAAAACAAACAAGGGTTTGTTGGGTTAATCTGTACAAAAACTACAGTGTAACAGCAATATGGTTCAGTTTTATGGGGATTTTGTTCCAGGGCATTTCTTTGCCAGGAACAGCCACTTCCTGGAGTCTTCGCTGGTTGTCTGGCAACCTCAAAGTCACAACAGATTGAAAGGAACCACTGTGCCAGGCCGAGACCAAGTCTGGCACCTTTAGTGTTCAGACATGAGAATCGTATCGATCTTCTCATCTAACTCTCCGGACAAATTAAGTTTATTTTCCTCAAATGTCAAACTATTCCCTCAGATTTATCTCAAACATCCGTCAGCTATCAGATACAAGAGGGTCATTTTTTAATTTTTCTATTAAAATGTTGGCAGAAATGTTCTCTCTTTCCTCTTTGTTCTGATGTAGATCTTTCTTAGTCAGCCTTTATATGAAGTACATCATATTTTTTACTGCCAATACAGGAAGTGATTTCATTAACACAATTCTGATTCTATTGGAGACACTCATTTGGACCAATCTGACAATTGGAAAGTATTATACACTGTGGAATTAGTAAAGGAACAAAAGGACACACACAGAATATAATGACACAGTTAAAAGTCTCTGTCCTACCTTTAGGGCCCGAGGGTCCCCTGGATCCTTCTCCGCCATTTTGTCCGGGCATACCAGGCTCTCCGGGGGGGCCAGGTCGTCCAGAATTGCCGTCTTTACCTGCAGAGCCTGGAGGTCCTGGACGGCCAGCTGTACTCTTCACGTGGGCCGGCTGCATCTGAGCCATGAGGTAAGCCATTTTGGCTGGAAAACACAAAAGCGAAGGTATTTGATCACACTTTAGTTTTTAAGGGTCAGGAATTTAGATGCATTTTAAGAGGAAAAAATGACAGTTATATCTAGTTTTAGAAATACAGATTCACCAACTATGTAGGACCCACCCGTTGGGTGAAGCCCAAATAAATTCCTGAAACTGCTTAATTAAGGTAGTAAATTTGTATTAGATTCGAGCACTGCATTTGATACCATTGATCGTGACATTTTAATCAATCAACTTGAGAAATAGGCTCTTGCAGTGTTTGACAGGTTTTCCTCTTACTACAAATAAAATGTTTTGTTAGCTAAGGCAACTTAATGTGACACACATCAGACGATGAATATGGTGTTCATCAAGGAAGTGTTTTGGTCCCTCTAGGCAACATAATTAGTCACCATGAAGTCAAATATCACTAATATGCTGATGACACACACCTTTATATACATCTCTGTTTCGCGGGGCAAACACCAGTTCTTTGAACACTCTCTTGACTGGATGCAGGCACATTTAGATGAGTAATACATATTTTTAAGTAATGAGCAGTTATTTTAAACCCTGATTAGTCTTAGATGAACGTATGATGTTTTTGTGACCTTGTGGTTGAGGGCCATCACTGAAATTAGACTCAGACCCATTCTGAAATACAAATTCATGCTTTTATTACCAGCACTTTAGATTATTACCACTACACACTGATCTCCTTGAAAGGTCTTCAAGAAAATCACAATTAATTCTGAAGCCGCAGACATTATTATTATGATCAATAAAAATTAAAAATAACAGCGACTGCCTCTTATTTTGTGACCAAACAATAAATCTGGTGAAGGTTTCTGTTTTTATGGCCCTAAACTATGGAAAACTCTCCTTGTAGCTTAGACTTACCTTCATTTATTTTCATTTGGCTTCTAATGGGGGTTAACTTTAATCGTTATTGTTAAAGAGGTAGCGCACACATAATCCCTTCTTCTTTTTTAAAGCTGTAAACTAAATGATGACATGATCGATGCTCATCTTTGCAACATGTATTCAAATCTGTAATTCATGGGTTCAACATCATCTGCATCTTTGAATGAAATTTGCAACATAAATAAGGTTAATATTATCATTACTTCAATTTCAAACAACTCTGTGAAGGTTATCTCAGCAAGGTCAATGGGAAAGATGAGAAACCAAAATAAATTGCCTCCTCACCATCTAATTGCTTCGCCAGCTCCTCCTGGATGAGTCGTCTCATCTGCTCCAGTGATACCGACTCTCCCTGAGACGTCAAACATTATAATCATTAACTCAATTATTGATGCCGCAATTTCAACAACAAAGCGTTCAGGAGTGTGACTCACTCTTTGGCCTGGGATACCGGGATTTCCTGAAGTTCCTTGAGGCCCCGGAGCCCCTAATTCTCCTGGTGGTCCAGACATGCCCATCATCCCTGTGTGGCCCTTCCTGCCAGGGGGTCCGGGGTTCCCAGGAATACCTGAGTCTCCTGATATTCCTTTATCTCCCTTCACACCTGAATCTCCCTGGATCGGATGACAGACAATTGTACATTTTCAGACATGAAGAACCTCCAAAATAACTGGATTATAATTAATTGTTAGAAATCGTCTGTGTGTGATATCGTTCTGTGATGAATTGTGTTTTACTGCCACTAGACACTTTGTGGACATTTCTACTGAATGGATTAGAGATTTGAATTCCACGGATTGCTGCAGTGTGTGTATGACGTCTGTGTTTTATGGACCATTTGCATCTCTAGTACTCGCCTTGTCTCCTCTGAGGCCACGATCACCAACTCTGCCTGGCATCCCCTAAAAAACCCCACCAAAAACAGTGGATGTGAGCATGAAATATGGATATATTGCATCATAATTTGTCAACGTTGGTTCTATGAAGTCCTTACCTGTTTACCTTCTGGCCCGATTGGACCATGTGGACCCTAGAAATCAAGATGAAAGTCAACATTACTCACAGCTGGTCAATTTTAGCCGCTACAAATAATCTTGGAATAAAAACTCTACAAATCTAGCACTCACCGCGGGGCCCTTAGGCCCACTAAAGCCTGGTAATCCTGGGTTGCCGGGCTCTCCCTTGTCTCCTCTAAGACCCTGCAGAGACATAGCCGCTCATCACATGGCACACACACGGCATACTGTACTTGTGCTCTAAAAGCCTCGCTCATTACTGAGGATTCAGCGAGGATTAATATTTAGCTGCAGTTCTTATCGACATGCAGCAGTGCCCCGGATCAAAAAAACAACTCATAAACCAATCTTGCGGTGAGACATGCCAGCTTGAAGAGATTAACATCCATATTTACAGGCGACATGGAGGCCTGCAGAACAGCAGGTTATGGCAACCACAGAGTGATTGTAACTAAAACAGAGTGAGCATAATTAAACTAGAAAATACGGCATTATTACAACAGTTTTAGCTTTCCTTCATTGGCTACAGGTCCATGTCGGATCAGACTTCAACCTTTTAAGGTGATTTTGATCCCCAAAATGTTAAATGAACACGCCACTTCCTATCTTTCTGCTCTTCTGTGACCTCATACTCCAATCAGGAAGCTCTGCCCTCTTGCCAGGTTTCCTGCTGGAGAGGAGGTTGTGTGCCTCAGGCTGTTGCTCTATGGCGCCACCTGAAGGCAGCTCGACATCCTCCTGGATCCATTCGTTTCACATGTTCACAGTCTACACATCATTTTGTCATAAGGATTGCCTATACTGTGATTTTATTACGTTGGTCTATTTTTGTACAGGACAAAAGGGATCCCTCCTCAGTTGCTGATCCTGAGGTTTCCGTGTTTCCCCGTTAAAGGGTTTGTTGAGAGGGTTTTTTCTTGTCTAGTCCGAGACTAGAGGACAGATGGTGACGTAAACTGCACAGATTGTAAAGACCTGAGGCAAATGTGTAATAAAGGGCTTTACACATAACATTTACTTAAATTGTCTCGAAGGAATTTATTAATGCGTGTAGAATTGGGACACTTAACACTTCAATCCATTTGGTCACTTTAATTGCTGGGGCAAAATACATTTTTTTATTATGTTTTTATTCTGTCTGTATATACAATACTGCTATTGTAGATTCTTTTCAGTTTTTTTTACTGTATCCTGCAATCCTGCAATTTCCCCACTGCGGGACTAACAAAAGATTATCTTATTTTATCTTATATTTAACGTTCTCTTTTATCCATTTACACGTTTCTTATTATTCTTGAACAGATCCACTATCTCCTCTGCCTCTTTCCTCTCGCTGCATCATCCTCTCTCTATGTGATAAAATTGTCCATCTGATAACGTTTTTTTTTTTTTTTAATATCCGATCCTGCTTCTAAATAGCTTCACCCTGCACTGAAATCCCTCTGCGCCTCCTCTCCCAACCCTGTTCTGCACCTCCCTCCTGCCGGCTATTTCTGGTGATCTGCTCCCCCTGCTGACTGATATCACCCTCTCCTCTCTGATAGCATGGCCGCATATCGTCTGCCCTCCAGTTAGCAAGAAACCGTCCTCAAGCCCACGGACCATCTATTTCTGTCCAAAAACGCATTTTTTTTGTTGCGATGGACATGCAGCAACTCTGTGCGCTGTCTCCATCTACATTTTATATCCGTGACATATCTATTATGATGACCTCTGCCTGCCTCTTTATCTCCAGGCCCAAATAATCACCGAGCCCTAGCTGACTTTAATTAACCTCGTCTTCGTGCTCAGCCAAATTGTACATGGGCTCCGAAAGCTTTACGAGGACGGGGTCGGCGCTTTAAAATTACATTTCACATTTTTCAATTAAACAAGTCGCTTATTATGAACTGTGGGGACTCAAGCACTCGTTCATTTCAAAGGTATACCACGTTGAGTCTGTGAGGATATGTGCTTCATACCATTGGGTTCCTTCCTCTGGACTCTCTAACCCCGTCACCTGATTGATGCTGACATGGTAAACTGCCCTCCTCTCATCCTACCTGCCACTTCTCTGTGTCTGCTTTTGGGTTTACACCTTGCCCTCCAGAAGCTATGGACTAGAAATTGCAATTTTTCTTGGTCGATTTCAGTTTCTTAAAAGTCTGACCTGCCAATTCAGATTTTCTTTCTTTTTTCTAAAACCTAAAAGTGACAGCAAGGCTGCAGACTAAAGCTTTTTTTTGTTTTACCACTGTTTCAAAAAGTATTTTCAACCATCAAAAATTCTAAATGTGATGCTTTTACTTTGTTGTTGTCAGCTACACGGGGTTATTTGCATAAAAACTCATAAAAATGTAATTGGTTAAGTAAGATAATGTATTTGTTTCCCCCGATATGTTCACATGCCTCTATACATGCGTCTATACTGTGGTTTTATTATGTTGGTCTATTCTGTACACAACATATTTCACGTCTGTCCCTCCTGGGAGACGAGTTCCTCCTTTAATTGCTCCTCCTGAGGTTTCTTCCATTTCCCCGTTAAAGACTCTTTTTGGTTTCGATCGCTCCATCTCTACCTGAGACGGGATCAGAACCCATTGAGAGAGATGGGCCTTTAAAATAATGTTGTTGACATGTTCAGGAGCAGCTCTCAAGATCTGTCAACGAACAGTTGGTGGAGTTCCCCTTTAACAACTGATTTGTGAAAATTAAGCTCAAATTCACATTTATCATTAAAATGAAACTCTGGTATAAAAATTTACAGCAGAGTTATTTTTTCTCAAGCAAAATACAGATTGCCTTTCTCTTATATAATACCAACAATGGGAGAAAATGCCACTTTCACAGTTGGTTATTTTATTCATCTTTAATTGGAAATATTTACCCTTGGATTTGGTAAATTTTGTGTGTTGAACATTGTGTAAAGGCACCTCTGATATATGTTCTACCAGACCTTACACATGCACCTTATGCACGCCGCCCTTCCAATCCCCGCGTGACCTCGGCTGCATTAATAACACCTTTGCGTGGCTCACATCCAGGAGGTGCTCCTCTCCGACCTGTTCTCTGTGCTCGGTGCTCTGATATTACTCGGCAATCAGTTTTCTGGTGTCAACCGGGTCATGTCCCTTAAACGCAACCCCAAGGGAAAGAGATGTTCAAATCATCCATCACAATCTGACAGATCATCTCTTCTAGAAATACTTCACAGCCTCCTCTTGCCGCCAGTTATACATCCCTGCTCGCACTGAAAATGCTATTCAGTGCACTTCTCGATTAAATGCGAACTGTGTTTGTATTGACGTGTTGTGGTTGAATTGAAGTGTTTCGGAGCCACGATTTGCACTTTGTTAGTCGTCCCACTGTTGCAACTGTTGTTTTTTCGAGATAATGTACAAAATGGGCAACTCACTGGAGTTCCAGGGAGGCCTGCTTTTCCTGATGGACCCGCTTCACCTTGCTTGCCCTGCGATGCAAAGAAAAAACACAGGATGAGAAATTTGATGGGGAATGACAGAGAGAGGAACGACTCGAGTGCCACTTTATGTCCAAAACTCTCCCTCTGCTTGACACCGGCTGCGTCTGTCTTCTGTCTCTGCGAGTGATTGAAAAAGACTCACCGACTCTCCTCTTGGTCCACTAAGCCCTTCTCTGCCTGGAGGTCCCATAGAGCCCTGCCAGAAGAAAAGAAAAAAATAGACTTGTTTTATTATGGCTTTTACATGCTGAAAAAAAAAAGGGAACAGAACCATATCTCATCTCGAGGGCATGCGGAGGATCACTTTAATCTTTATTGGAAAACAGCCTCCGCAGTAGCAGGAAGGTAACATCTGAAGAGCTTCCTTTTTCCCGTGGAAGGAGTATGTAGGTGAGGACAAGATTCTAACTTTAGGAGGCACTCTGTGAGAACAATCCGTCTCCGAGCGGCACAGCCAGAGGACGAGTTAAAAAGTTATTTCATTCTTTCTGTGAAGTGTTACATCCTGCTTGGAGACAAATGGGGGGATAAAAGTGCTGCAGTCTTCAAAATGTGTTCATGAAATGAATTCCAGTTTGTCATTTGGTAAAGATTAATGGAATACAACTGTGACAGAGGATGTGAAGCTGCTGGTAATGAAGCCCCAGTATTATATAGACGTGATTAAATATTCTTTGCTCTGCTGAAAACTTTGCATTCGGTCCAAAACCGTTTTTTAATCTCAGGAGTTTTGACTGCATTCCCTCGATCAATGGTGCTCTGGTTCCAGGCAGCAATACAGATTATTCTCACTGTGGCGCAGCCAGGAAGGGATGCTGCATAGACAAGAATGGCATGTAGGATTTTAATAGGGAAGACAAATATCTTCTGCATGCGGGGCATGTGCTGTATATTACTTTTACACTGCAAATGCATGAGTGGAAGCTAATATAGGCATTTTAAAGTTGGTTATATTGTAGTATACATGAATGCAGTCACTTTACAGCAGCTTTTTTCTGTCTGTGTGTGTGTGTGTGTGTGTGTGTGTGTGTGTGTGTGTGTGTGTGTGTGTGTGTGTGTGTGTGTGTGTGTGTGCGCAAAAGAGATGCCAAAAATGAGATGATGGAACTGCAGATTGAAAATACTAAATTGCATTCTTCCTTCAGGAATTCACAATGTTGACGTGTATGCAGCACAGAGCTCTCAGAACGTAGCAGGTATGTATGAAGGAAACAAAACATATGTTATGCAAGGTTATAATACAGACGTTTTTAATAACATGCATATGTCATTATTCTGTTATTATAAAAAGAACATGAGAGACTTGAAACTGAAACTTGGAGCAAAAAACGTTGGACATACCTCTTTCCCAGGTTTGCCATCCCGCCCAGATGATCCAGGCTTTCCATCTTCTCCCTGTTTGACACAGAAGAAAACAATTGTTAGATTAAATAAGAGAAACCTCAAGGACAAATTAAGATGAAGTTCCTGTGATCGCTCAGGAGAAAATTCTCTTGGCTCAGAAACCAAGTTGGACAGGTTTGTATTTCAAAAGTGTATTTCAGCCAAGAGGTGACACATTGTATACCACACACTGTACATATATAGCATAGCATAGCATATACACTGTTGTATAATTATAGTATTACCAACACAATCACTAAAGCTAATGGAAGATGATGTCATAGAGAAAAGGAGTGTGTTTGTGGAGGGCTAATTAGCCCAAATGTTCCTGTTTTAGCTGCTGTTACAAGAGCAGTGTAACTTCAGCAGCACATGATCGGGTCACATGACCAGCAGATGATGTCACCTTACAGGTGTATTTATATATAGCGTGCTGAAAACGTGCTACCATGTTTCCATGTAAGCCAGGCGGCCAAACAGTCCTCTACATTTCCTGTTTCTCATTAATAACATATAAGCAGGAACAATATAAAGCTTATGTTTCCTTTTAAGATATTTCTATTATTTAGCATTTCATCCGATATCCTTAAATTGCTTATTTTTGGGGGGTTTTGCAGCTCCAAAACATGGTATTTACAATCTGATTTACTTCTACATACAGTTGTCTCTGTATGGATGCATACATGCATGTATCATTATTCCTATATTTTAATTTTGCAACATATTTTGTCATATATTATCATTTTTGTCGCTGTGTTTTTAGTTTTTTTATACAGGGTTTGTTGGGAGGGAGCCTGCAGATTTCAGAGTGCTTCTATAATTGTTGTAATTGCTTTACAAATGACAATAAATAACAGATTATGCAGACTTGAGATCCACAGAGTTACTCATAAGGATCCATGACACCTCCGCACTGTCCTGAGGCACACTGGTGAATCTGCACCTCTAATTGTGGACGTCAACTTTCAATTCCCTGAATAATAGTGTCAATCATTTCTGTTTGACATGATATTTAAAGACAATAACTATGAGCGGTGGAAGGCCATTTTCAGTGCGTCGATGGAAACACGTAATGGCTCCTCTAATAAGTTGTCTAACGTCTGTGTGGCTGCCGGGCCGAGAGGCCGCCCGCCACGCCGCGGCTCAGCCAGAGTTTGTCTGTAATGAGCCGTGCTATTGGTCACGCTGCCGTGGCAGAACCTTTATTGTGTGTGTGTGTGTGTGTGTGTGTGTGTGTGTGAGAGGCAAAAGCAGCAGGTGCAGCGGTTCTCTCGGAGAAGCTGTTTCCAACAAAGGAAAGTGTGAGCGTCGGACGCATCTTAAAGTCGCAGTGCGGCACGCCGAACGCTGACTGTGAGCTCCTCCAACTGCCGTTAATAGTTCCAGTTATGGCTCATGAGCAGAGGCCGTTATCTTTCCAAACTCATAATCCATACTCGACTTCCCGTGCTTTTATGTTCTTGTATTCTTTTGTGAAGGTGCCAGTTTTTGAATCCAAGAATACGGATCCGAGTAGAGAATGTTCTGCCAAATAGATCCCACTCTTATTGCATGTCTCTGTCTCTGTGTATGTATGTGTGTGTGTGTGTGTGTGTGTGTGTGTGTGTGTGTGTGTGTGTGTGTGTGTGTGTTGTTTTTGTTTCGCTTAATACTGTCATTTGATCAAATGAATTGGCATAATTCCAATTGTGTGATACATTTCACGATGACATGTACATGTCAAACCTTCGTAGAGGACATATCATTGCATTAGGTCTGTAGAGAGTCTAGTGCTATCCTGATAGCTTTCCCAGCATGCAACAGCATTGACTTGCTGTCTGTGAAACTGCAGGTGTCATCAAAATAGGGCAAAAACACTGTCACCTTTCATAAACTAACTAACCTGCACCGGGGGAAGATGTTTCTGCTTTTCCATACAAATCTGTTTAGCTCACATTTTTAGGGTGGAATGTCTAAATTGAACACTGCTGTCACAAAGAGTGGAAGCTTTCACTGCTCGGCCGTGTCAAAGGAAAAGTAAATGGAAAACAGCCAGCTGCTTCGAAATCCTAAGTATTCTTTTATTAATCATGGCATTTAAAAATTGGATTTGCAATGCACCAATATGTGAAATTTACTGACTTTGACGACATGTTTGGTAACCATTGATATGTCACTTTCCCCTACATTGTTATCAGAGCAACAGGTGAGAAATTCACCAGACAGAAATCCATTGTTTTCCTACATATGGTGACGCTTATTAGGCAAGAACATGGTGCGAAAGATTCATTATTGCAACATTGTGGTTCTTGCAAACTTCCCTGTTCAAATGCACGAAAAACGCAAAGTTCGACTAACCTTAGATCCAGATTCTCCAGATTCTCCTCTGTGGCCCTTAAAGCCCTGCATGGGAAAAACAACAGCCCTGAATCAGTCACAGCAATGAGCTCTGCCTGCCTGCTTCATCAGATCGGTTTACTGGCGGTTACTTACCGGGAGTCCCCTGAGCCCCGGGTTTCCTAGTGGTCCTGACTCGCCTTGCTTGCCCTGAGATGAAACCAGAAATAGTGACAGCATCATTGTCTGGCCATGTTATACCATCATGATGTTGTGTAGCTCCAGCTCTATATATATATATGATCACTGACACACATCTTCATCTACTTACAGGCTCTCCTGGGTCACCTGGTCGGCCATCTTTTCCCATTTTCCCAGGCTGACCCTGCAGATCAATGAAATCTTCCATTTAGCGTCCGCAACTGTTAAGACCTACAATTGCACTTACAAGATTCCAGAGTATTTATGCCACACTGCAGGAACTGTGGGCATATTCGTAATGCTGCACATCCATTAATTTTGCTTACCATCAATCCGGGAAGACCCGATGGTCCCTGGATTCCTTTGAGACCTTCTTTGCCCTAAAAAAACAAACAAACACGAGCAGGTCAATGTCACCGGGGAAGAATAAATGATAAATGGCCGCTATTACCACACAGGCCGGTCGACCTACATGCTAGAGGGAAGAGGTTTTGTACTGTAATGGCACATAGGTAATACGTTTTCTGCGGGGAAAAGTACATGGAGTGCAGCCTGACCTTTTCTCCAGGGGTCCCCGGGGGGCCGGCGGGGCCAGGCTGTCCATCGTTACCCTGAAGAGGAAAGAGACAGTGTCAGTGGAGGTCAACCAAAATAGAAAGAATGAGTGTGGGAACAAAATCCAATACAAATTGCCCTGTTTATGAAAAGCTTAAGTATTTAGACAAATTTGAGTGCATATAGCCCAAAATAATAACTTACAGGTGTGCCCATTAAGCCAGCGGTTCCTGGATGACCAGGGGGTCCTGAAGGACCCTGTAAATGCAGAAAAATATATCTATAATTATGCGATTCATACCAAACAATATTGCACTGAACATTTTTTGGAGGAAATGAGTGAGACTCATGAGTCATCACGACAAATATACTTTTTCTCCTTTCTCTCCTGGGCCTCCTTGGGGTCCTCGATCACCTTTAAGACCCTGTGGTGAAAAAGAAAGACCATAAGAAATGCCACACTTCAAGAGGAAAGCATTCATCTGAAAAACTAAATATCTCTAAGATATTCAAACTATTACAAAGGAGGAGGCTGTAATAGCGATGTTTGTGAAAAACAACTCAATACCTTTTTTTTTTTTTTGGTGTTTTAAATTCACCCAATTATCTGAACCTTGTGAAGTTTAAAAAAATATATATATATACTGTTGACAAAAGCAACTAATGAGCAGTTGGCCCTTCGGGAGCAATAAGGGGGCAGTTAGTGCGCAAACTTGCCTTCGCTCCGTCGGCTCCGGGGGGCCCTTGAGTTCCAGCTGTTCCCGGCGGGCCCTGTAATGACACAGCAGAGCATCAGTCTCTGTCCGGGTGGCGGACGGGAGGCCGAGCACCGGCACCGGGTCCTAATCGTTCACTGCTGGCCCCGAGAGGAGACCCGGCTAATGACGCAGAGAGAGCCTCTCCATCCGTCACACCAACTGAGGCTGATGATGATAGCAAAACCCTCGTGCCTCACTTAGGGCTAATATGGCGGAGACACACATAACTTTATATCCTAGAGGAGCCATAGTTGTTACATCACAAGAGGTGAGGTCATGGTTGAATGTGCATGTCCTACTTGGTAACCGTCTTGTCCGTTTTTCCCCGCAGGTCCCAGGTGTCCTTTGTCCCCGGGGGCTCCCGGGAGACCGGGCAGTCCGGGCGGACCCGCAGGGCAGTCCGAGCAGACGTCCTATAAGACGGCAGAGACATGTTTGTGATGAAGCGGTCGCTCTTGGGATCCAAACATGAAGTCGTTTCTCACTGAAGAGGGATGGAAAGGCTCCTTACCTTCAGATTAAGGTCAGAGAGGTCGGCTGCCTTTCCCTGAGAGACGGAGAATAAAGAGAGGAAATCCAGAGACATTTAATTACAGATTCAATTGGGACAGATTGTAAAACCAGGAAATGTAGACAGCCTATTTAAAGTATTGTTTTAAGATAAGATAAGATAAGATATTCCTGTATTAGTCCAGCAGTGGGGGAAATTGCAGGATTACAGCAGCAAACGCATAGTAAAATAAAAAAATAAGTAATATAAATAAACAGTAAAACAATAATAAAAAGAGTAAATAATCCACAATAGCAATATTATATATACAGACAGAATAAAATGTATTCAAAAATGTATTTATATAGCACCAGTTGAAGTGATTAAAGTGACCAAAGTGATTTTGTGGTCTACTGCGAGCTCAGCTGGTTGTGCAGCCTGACAGCAGCAGGAAGGAAGGACTTAAAGGACTGAGCTTTTGATAATGACAAATTCTGAACAAATGCAAATGAATGTTAATGAAAATAGCAATAATTACGGTCTACATCTGAAAGTATATGTATGTATTATCTAATGCATTTAATCATGCAAGTCAAAAAGGATTCAAAGCATCCACTAACTGACGATGATGATCTTTTAGTTTAGTTTTGCCTAAAAAATATAATTTCTGTGACATGGAGAAAGTATGTTATTAGCGCATGATTATTCTCTCCTTCATAGAGTATAGGACATACTGGACATAAAGTTAAATATAGTAGTTAAAATGAACATCTGAGCACCAGCCAGCACATCAGATAATATTGGTTGTTGTCTGCCAACTTGTGTACTTACAGGATCTCCCTGTGATCCCTTGTCTCCCGGCCTTCCTGGTAAACCCTGCATTTGGTGAAAAGGCAAAAAAATCATTTGACAAAGGAGCCGTAAAGCGCTGCGTATACAAATATGTAAACAAGCGTGAATATTATAGTAATGTAACTGTATATAATGATGTATTCATTCTTTAGTTTACTGTCAGACTCACATTATGTCCTGGTGGGCCCTGAGGGCCGGCGACTCCTGGTACTCCCCTAATGCCCTGCAACCCACATGAACAGATATTGGAGAAACTCCTTTTATGTCAAAAACATTCAATCTGAATATATTGAACATATTTACCGAAGGTCCAGGGTCTCCATTATTTCCCGAAGGCCCCTACAAAAACAAAAAAGAAACATTGAGCATTTCCAAATATGTAAATGAATGCACTAGAGGAAGATCAGGTGACGCTGGTTGACATCGACGCTCGTACCTGTTGTCCCACTTTGCCTTCTCCCGCGAGACCCCGGTCCCCGGGTAACCCCGGTTCTCCCTGCGACCCGGTTTGGCCCTGAGAAGAAAACAAATATATAACTGTCTTCACCACCCTCAGATAATGTCAGGTCAGCAGTAATGTTTGGCTAAGAGCCTCGCTTGGTGAATGCCTTCTGATCCCAGAAATACCACCCTGTTTTCAATCTGTGCTAAAAAAAAAAAAATGTTTTCAAGCAGTTGACATCTTGGCGGTTAAAAGAGAAACAGCGTTGGTGATGAGGGTGAGTGACTTGACACCATAAATCCGGCAAACGTCCGTCTGCGGCCTCCCTCAGCCTGAGCCACCTGACATCTTGGTCTTCAAGGCAAAGGTCATCATCAGAGCAGCGGTCACAGAGCATTGGACACAGAAATTGCTTTTGCTGCGTTCAACAGAAATGAATTGTTTGTATCATCCGCGGCAGATTTTTTGTTTTGTTTTATTAAAACGCTTTTTCACAACAAAAGAGAACCTGTGCATGAAAAAAAAGAAGAAAAGACAAATGCACACAAACCTCAGGCAACCTACAAAGCTCTCTCTCTCTCTCTCTCTCTCTCTCTCACACACACACACACACACACACACACACACACACACACACACACACACACACACCTCTAACTCTAGAGTTACCTTTGGTCCTGGGGGTCCTTGAATTCCTTGTGGCCCTGAATCCCCCTGTAATCACACAAATGACATCAATAAAAAAAAAATGCTTGCCAATCAAAGACAGGACTTCATCCTCCTTTGAATCCATAACTCAGAGCTCAAAGTGTGTACAAGTTGCAGTTCTTCATGCACGCCTCGGGGCCACACCTGGCAGCTGTAAAAAATAAAAAATAAAAACAAAAACAGCGCTGCTTTGAGCCAACTCTGCTGTGCTCCTGCGTTGCTTTAATGCGATATGTCTTAACAATGTTTTCCCTGTGCGCTGCCGCCTCGTCAGCAGGACGGCCACATGACGTCTGAAAAGAAGCGATGAAGAAACGTGTCGAGCTGCAGAATGCGCCGACTCAGGCGGGTCTTCCCGCCGCGCGGAGGCTCATGTCGCTGCGGTTCAACGTGCATTACGGGCGGGAGACGCCTCACAAGCAGAACGCGTGTGGATCGACGTTTATGAGGTTTCTGTTGAACCTGAACTCACAGACATGCATTTCTATGATAAAAAAAAAAAGTCACTGGGATTTAAACTGTAAGCATAATCAACGCTACTTCGATACCGCCTCCACTTCTGAGAGGTTGACCTCTGACCTGCTGGAGGACCAGGCCTTACACACTTTGTGTGACATGGAAATGTATTTCTAACGCTAGTGGAGATGCAAATGTTTGCAAAAGATACACAATATATCAGGAAATGGCATCTAGAATATTTGCATTTGATGTATTGTTGATTCTTTGTTCGGCCTTAAAGCTACTTAGAGGAAAATTAAAAAGGAGCAGCTGGATTTTAACTGACTTTACTGGACTGACAGATGTTGAGGAGCCACTGGAAACGACATCTACATATCTAGGTCTTTAATTACAATCATTGTTTGTAGTTCATAAAAAACATAATGCAACCAAAAATTCTGTTAATGTTTCCTAATACTTCATTTGTTTCTTTCCCTTTAAATGCCCAAACTGCACACTACTTACACATAACTAAAAAGCCATTATTCTGCAAAAACAATACATTTGAAGTATAAACAGAAGTTATAAATAAAGTGTGACAGAAATAACTTAAGTCTTACAGTTTGCCCATCTTTGCCCTTTCCCGGTGGTCCGGGGGGTCCAGTCAAACCGCCATCTCCGGGCGAGCCCGTGGGACCCGCTTGTCCTGGTTTACCCGCTTCGCCCTAAAAATAAATGTTACATCAAAGTGAAGGACTTTATTGTCTCTCGGGGGTAAACAGGTACATCTGCAGGAGGCTCATGAACCTTTATTGCGTTCTATTAGTTTCTACCTTTCATGGCAAATATCCCTCTAAGTGTGATACTTGTGATTGAAGGAGTCTTCATTATAATCACAGCATTGTACAGAAAACACAGATATTCTTTTTTTATCAGGAACTTGTAAAGAAAACAAAGACAAAGAGAACAAAGAAAGTGAAAAGGCCTTGAGAGACAGTAGAAAGTCCACAGCTGTGTAGCTGCAGGATTCAAATGAATTCAAAGGCTTCTCTGCTGAAACATTAATGGAGGACACACAAGGTCATATACAAGGTCACTCTCTCCTCTCCGCAGACTTATTTTCGCTCCGCATTGCCAAACTCCCTTTGGAACATCGTCTGAATGCTTTCAAAAGAACCTCCGACCAGATATACCGACAGCTTTTTTTAGAAATAGAAGACTGACCTTGTCTCCTCTCTGTCCGACGGGACCGGGAGGCCCAAGGATCCCCGGGATGCCCTAGAAGACAGACAGCTGGTGGTTCCACACTCGTTGTACAGTCACAGAAAACAACAAGGAGGCCTCGATGACTTTCGCTTTAACTTCATCTCAGGAAGTTTAGACTAGACTTACCACATTCCCCGGTAACCCACGGGCACCTTGAGGACCCGCTATGCCGGGTGGACCCTTGGGAGAAACACACAGCAGCCGTTAGAGTTGTAACTCTGCAGTACAGCGTCCCATTTGGTGAGATAAAGGTGTATATATATATGTATATGTATATATATATATAAATAGACGACGTACTGGGTGTCCAACACGTCCCGGTTCTCCCGTTAGTCCAGCGTCACCTTTTGAACCCTGGAATAAAACAAAAGGCAAATTAGACGCATTCCACGTCACATCGCTCTGCAATACACTGAGGAGGTGAAAGACTACGAGCATCTCACCGCTAGTCCAGCTGGTCCCTTGAAGCCTTGTTCACCAGGTAACCCTCTCTGACCCTTCAGGAGAAGGCACGGGAAGTTAGTGGAAGAATAGATGCCCATAGGATTTCACTTTTACAACTTCTTGCCAAAATTATTACGTCACGTTTCTCGTAAAATGACGATATGACATTAATGATGATGAAGATTGTAGATAATAACGACATCTATGTAGGAAGAATGACTAAACAAAATTAGTAACTGAACACCATCACCTTCATACGATGCCTGAAAAAGTCAGAGATAATGGACATAGATACAAGCATGTATATATCTAAGTAAATATTATCTGAGCTTATATTCTGTACTTCTATAAACTGCAATGCATAGAGAATCAGGCCAGTGCATCAGCGTCTCTTCTAGTTGTATTTAATTAGCACAGTTAAGGGTCCATGTTGGAGCTCATACCTGATCTCTACTGACATCTAGTGGACACTTTTGCATATTGCAAGAAGTAGTTTTGCTCCTTTAAAGCGAAAGAAGACAAGACAGCAAAATAAAAAGAATAGAAGAAGAATCTCACAATCTCTCCCGGGTTCCCTTGTTCGCCCTTCGCTCCTTTCTCTCCAGGTATTCCCTAGAGGTAGGAACAAACAAACCAATTACAAGTTTAATGTAAAAAAAGAAAAAGAAAAAAGGGAAAGATAAGAGAAAGAACAGAAGATTAGGTTAACTTTTAGGTTCTTAATCAGAACCAAAATGCCTACTTTTTTATCGACTAAAACCAAAAAATGATCCATCTCTGAAACTCTAATAATCGTACAAGAAGGTTTGGTCTGTGTAATAAAATAAGTCGACTCACAGGTTCACCGGGCTCGGGGATGACATTGGCCACCTGCGAAGAAAAAGAAAATCAGATGTATTTTATAACATTGCACACTCGTGATTTCACAGTTTTATAATGTGCCAAAAGCAGAACTTGTACTTACATTTCCCGGGATGCCAGGCAGTCCCCTGACTCCCACTTCACCCTGAGGCCACAGACAATACGGTTACTGATGACCTCATCATAGCTAACATACAGGGTGACCATTACTGAGACAGAAGGGGACGACTGTAACTGACGTAAAACAGTCTGTCGTTTATGAACAACATTCTAGATTAACTCCTCCTTGTACATCAAGTGAAGCTGGTTCCTCCGTTACCTTGTCTCCCTTTTCCCCTTTTGGTCCAAGTGGTCCATCCTGTCCTCTTTCTCCCTGTGGAAGAGACGCCCAAAATATATAAATAAAACATATTTGCACTTTAATGCAGGAATATGGGAACTGTATTAATTGGAAGTAGGAAGTCAAGAGCAGGGAGTCTCAAAGCGGCTTTTGGGGAAACCCAGCAGAACCTGAAGGTGTGACCCAGCCCAAATTAGGCACAGGTATACGTGGTAAATATGTAGACGTTACACAATTTCAACCCAAGATCAAATAGATAAAAGCAAAGTCACACGTACCGGAACCCCCCTGTCGCCTCGTACTCCGTCACCACCTGTTTGACCAGAGGAACCAGGCTCGCCCTGCACAACAGAACATATACGTGTGACATGATGAACTAGGTAGCATTACAAAATATATAAAAAGATGAAAAAATAAGCGAGTGAGCTCACTCTATCCCCTGGAGGTCCTCTTGGTCCGGGAGGCCCGTCGTCACCCTGGGGAGAAGACAATGTCAGATTATGGAAAACACACATGCCGTATATATCATAAGCATCACGTCCCGAGTGTTTCTGGGTTTGTAATGACGTCACGGTGGTACCTTAGCTCCGGGCTTCCCTGGGAACCCATCTGCTCCGCGCTCTCCTCTGGGTCCCTTCAGAGACACAAGATTTACATTTAGATGTCAAAATGTTGCAGCTCAAAAGAAATCCCGTATTTGCCGCCAGCGTTGCCGTGTGCAGTGAAGGCGGAGCCACCGCAACCCAGTTCAGCCACTGTATACATTTCATTGTGTCAATTAAATATCCCACAAGCTGTGTTTTCATTGTTTGATTCTATGCTAGTTGTTGTGTAGCCTGACAATCAGAGGGAAAAGCCCTTTTGTCTGACTTGATTCATCCATGAAAACACATGTAGACGGCGATTCAGAGGGCTGGAAACACACTTAGTTGAAATTTTCCAGCAACATTGCCTTTGCTGATGCATTTAGTTGCTTCAGCATTCTGCACTCTATGTCTAAGTATACTTGCTGCTCAAATACCGAGCAAACTGTAAAAGCTAATGCAGCTATTTGGCATATTCGCCCCTCATGAATTGTAGCTGAGAGACTTTGAAGTCATGCGCCTCGCAGTCAAGAACCTTGCAGCGCTCACAGAGACTGAACATGAAGCAGAATGCATCTTTACTTGAATGACACACATTGGACATATTATGCTTACTACACTTCACATACATACTTTGCATTTTGCACTATCTATTGTTTATCTAATTTGCTTAATTAATGAATACACTCTGCGGCTGTAAAAATAAATATATTTCATTTCAGTTAGTTGTATTGTATTCTATTTTATTTTATTGTGTATATTTAAATATATATATATATATATATTTATATTTTATTTTATTTGTATTTTATTGTATTTTGTATATATCTTTCATCCTTGTTGCTTCTTTATATATTTTAGCTTTTATCTTGTGTGTTTGTATCTTCAAGTTGTAAGGCGCTACTGATGACAACAAATTTCCCCTTGGGGATTAATAAAGTATCTATCTATCTATCTATCTATCTATCTATCTATCTATATTCTGGCCCCGAAAAGTTGACATGGCGAACATGTTTTTATGCATCTAGGAGACACACAAAGCAACATTGGCATCCATTCATAGTCTTGTCTCATTTTCCTTTTATCTTTGTTTTTGTGTCACTTAAACTTTGTCGTCTGCTGTTTTTTAGCATACAGCTCAGATCTTTTTCACTGAAAATGGCTCCCAGTTGCAGCTGGAATCAACTTTTTAAAGTGTGACAGTACAGTCGCAGACCGTTAAAACAAAGCAATGAGCTAAAAGTTACCAATAAGCTCCGTAGAGCTTCCAGAGCTGCATATTTGGGTGATAATTCTGTGGTTTATCTCTCTAAAAAGACTATATTCACATTACAAATAGCATTTGAGCCATTGTTCACGCAAGAGTTTTTTTTGGCACAGCTTTAAACCGTCACTGCAAAAAGAAAGAAAGTAAAGAAAGATTATTCTTAATGTCACACTGACCAAAGTGCCGTCGTTTCCAGGAAGGCCGTCCAGACCGTCTTTACCGGGAAGACCCTTTTGAAGATCAACAGACGAAAGGTTGACATTTAGTGACGTGAGCTGAAGCTATCGTCAACGACATGCGGCTTTATTTGGGGAATAAAAAAAGGCCGACTCACAGCCTTTCCAGCCTCTCCGTGTTTGCCTGAAAATCCAATTTCACCAGGTAGACCCTTCATGAAGAAATACCAGATTCATTAATTTATTGCCCAAAGCAAATTATTCTTTTTCAGAATGATTGTGTGTCTGGTGACTTACAGGAGGTCCAGTGTGTCCTTGGTTTCCTGGAGGCCCAGATGGACCCAGAGGACCCTGCAAAATAAAATAAAATATCAGTGAAAATGTATATCGTTTGATGAGGATCTCATAAATATACTAAATTAATGCATGTTTTTGAAGGTGTCTATACTTTTGTCAAACAATATATTTTCAGTGTTTTCTTGCCAAGTATATTCAAAACAAATATTCAGATTTCCCCAATGAATTGGATCCATATGTACAAAAGAAACAGTGTGCATCAGTACCAGTGAGCAGCCACCAGAGGGGGGTATTGCAGCACTAGTTGCAGCTCATTCATCCTTGAGTACCACTGGACGACAGGTGTACTGTATTTCTATTCCGCTATAGGGAGAAGTTTGTTGAAGTAATTGACGTAAAACCTTGGCTTGAATCTAGTTTGTTTTTCTTCCGGCTGTCAAAACAAACAGCGAAGACGCCTTCGGAAGAGCTGCAGTTCTGTGCTTTGTGGCTCACGTCAAATATTAAGCCGCCTACACAATTTAAATGCCAAATTAAATCTCCTCAATTTACTCTGAGGAGGTCTTACATACATATATACACGTAATACATTTTGCCAGTGATGAAACTGAAGTTGTTCTTACAGGGGATCCAGGAAGACCATCCAATCCAGGCAATCCACTTTCTCCTTTTTTCCCCTGAAAGACAACATTTAAATTCAATTAAAAACTGAATTAAAAGACATGCATTGCACAACATGAGCTGTTTCCAGGGCCAATGCGGCTGAGGTCGCTGGGGTCACGACCAATGTGCTTTTCATTGTTTCCACTTTGGGTGTTTTAGCAATGAAAGGGATTTAAAAAACATAACATTTTTAAACCCTCCCATAGTTTCATTGTCTTTGGCCAATTGCTGTATTTTTAAAACCCAACATTACTCGACTAAATCCAGCCTCCAACAGAGTCTGGAGGGACGAGAGCTTTGAAACAACATGTAGACCTCAAAGCTAAGACAGAACATACATGGTCATGTTACATAGAGACCTGTTTAGCTGACGAGCAGTTCTGCTCAACAAAGTCAAAACACAATAACTATATTTGAATAAGGAATGAATACTAAACTAACATATTTCCATTCATTTAAATGCATTAAAAACATGTACATTCTGCCACAAGATACAGATAGCAGCGTTACATTATCATTTTATCATGATGTTGACTGCAATTAACACAAATATTCAAATGAATGAAGTTATTCCACATAACTAAGTGAGGTAGCGGTTAAATTCATTCATTTAAGTCATAATGAAGGAGAAAAAAGTCGCACAACGCCTGATTGAGCTAACTTAACGAGTAGCTAGCAGGAACTTTCTTCTCAGTATTAGACTGCTTTAATCAATTTGTGTTTTTTTTTAAATTTTATTTAATACTGCAGCACTCAACGCACTGCAAATTAAGAAAACACAAACAAAAAAAACAAACAAAAAAACACAAGCAAATCTACAAAACATCTTCACCAATCTGCCAACGCATGCTCAGCATTTAGAAAAAACGCTGCAAACACAGAAACGCTCTCCAACCCGTTTCCGGGGGACACTAAAGAGTGTGACACACTCTTTAGCGTTAAGTGTAGTTACTCGGTTTTGCTCATCGTGGTTCAGAGAGAAGTGTAGATAGCTGCTGTTAATCCATCGTTAGCCTTTAGTTTAAAAGCTGGAAATTAAAATCTATTTAAATAGCCGTATCTTGAGTTTCAGACGCGTGCGTCACTTTTTAGCGTCCCCTGGAAACAGTTTCCGTTGTGTTGCAAATGCTGCACATGCGTCTTCAAATTGGTGAAAATATGTATGTTTGATATTAGTAGACAGACTACTGAGCACTTAATCCTTATGAACTACAAATTTAGCACCAACTATGTATTTCTAATTATTTAAACAATGTAGTTAAAATGGACAGTAGCATAGCTATATGAACACATTCTGTCTGTGGAGGTTTTCTCCTTGCATTCCTGTCACATTTCCACAATAAATGTTCACAGTAAAATCCTGGCACCTGCTCTGGAATAATGTTTATCTTCATACTGTTTCTTTGTGCTGTCCATCACATTCACATTCCAGCTCAGGCTGCCCTCGGCCGTCGTATCGGGATGGAGGAGAGGTTACAGAGGCCTCAGTAGCGGTGACACACACGACTGATGAGAGCTTTGCAGCAATGGCGGTGAGAGTGGCTCAATCTACACCAACTCAACCATACAGCCAACTCTATCAGTGCTGCAGCAGTGGAGAGCACCCTATTATCACAGCTCCCGGCCTACCTTCACCCACACTCACACTCTGTCCCGGTGCCTCTTCAGATGAGGTATAACAACCGTGAACCTGAAGAAAACCGGTCAAGCTCCTCACCATATGTAGTTTTTCTTTCTGTTTTTTAGCATCCCATGGGGCTGTAAAAAAGAAATGCTTCAGCGAGACCTCCAATGATATAGAAAATGTCTTTCATTCAGGTCCAGGGGAGGTTTGCTTCTGTGACTGTGGATCCCAACATATTGCTAATGAGAAGTGAATTGCCCCCGGTGGAGACGGGGGAATGGAGGTCACTATCTGTGTTAATGTTTTGGAAGAGCAAATCATGGAGAACCACTGTGCCTGTTTTAATTACACCCGGCCGTGTGATTGGACCAACGTGGACGGAGAGACGGCGTAAAATGAATATGAGAGACAAGGGACACTTTTTGTGGATAATTCTACAAGCACTGATAACAGCTACAGTAACGGCTCTCATTAACACGAGGAAGTAAATATCAGTTTTGTTTCTTTTTCAAATAATCCCATTGGAATATGATAAATACAGTTCTGGGAGCACAGTGTAAACTTCCAATTACTGTAGATTAGAGAGACAAGAGCTTCTCTGGAGGCAAAGTAATCTAGTTTTAGTCCAAACTCAGTGGACTAAAGCAGGGAAAAAGCACATCATCTTTATAAGATGCAATGCATGATAACATTTCCATCATTTTTTGTTTGTTTATCTCCTTATTATAGGATTATTGTTTCGTTAAATATCATAAGGTGTGGTTTCTTGTGATCACAAAAACAGCCATTGTGACAAGAAACTTCTATTTTCTCAAGATTACAAAGAAATTCCCTTGTGATGGAAACCCGTCTCCGTTGAATTACACGTGTATACTAGATGCTTGTTAATTATATTTTAATGGGAGACATGTGCTCGCACCCTGAGTCCTGGTTGTGGTTCAGTTCAGGCAACAAAGGCCCTTTGTGTGCAGCATTTAGGAGGTTCCATCGGTAGAAATGGAATAAAATATTAATAAGTATGTTTTCCTTCGTGTATAATCCCCTGGAAAAGCACTTTTTTTTGTGGTGTTTTTTAAACACATTTTCGACGTTCTCCACCTTAGTTTGATACATGCTTGGCACACAAGAGAAGTTTCAGTTTTTTGCAATTTGCAACCTCACCACCAGATGGCACCAAATCCTTCACACCTTTAAGGTTATTGTAAGATCGAGGATACGATTACATGTGAATAAAAGACACATTGCATATTGTGCTTTTTGACTTTTTAAGACACTAAGTCATTATTTAATAATGTTATTATATATAAATATATATATACATATGACAGATGCATCATGCTCCTTTAAAAATGTATGTTGTCTTGGAATTTCAATTATTTAGTCTTGCATAGTTGTACATTTAGGAGACAAGGTTGCATGAGCCTTTATTATGATCATAAAATAATGAAATAACTTATTTTACATCATAATCATGTGATAATGCCCTATTTGGCCTTCCATGAAAAAAAGGCAGGAGAAAAAAGAGGAGGAAGCTACTTTAAATTTAGGGGAGGGAACTTTCTTGTGAGGAACTGAGCCTCCTTGGCAGATCATCCTGTCAGGTTTCGAGACAGACTCTGTCTGCTTCACAAGAATATGGAAGCGAGCCACGGTGGGTGTGATGACCTGCCGTCTGATTTGTATGCAGACGGAGTCGCGTCAAGGAAAGTCCCCGATGGAGTCTTCTTGCAAAGTTCGTGGTTCAAGTTAATTGTTCCGTCAAAGTTCAGATTTGCTGCAATTTGCTTAAATCGTGAATGTGAGGTGCATAAGTAAAAAGAAAGAAGGATGGATTGTGATGGCACGCCTTTAGCCCTGTGATATAACTCAACCAATGAGATTCACTCCACCTCCAGAACAGTGTTACTGAGCAATAAAGAGATGAACACACTCTGAAGCCAGAACTATGCTCTTTGCTGAGCGTCTCCAGGTACAATATAGTGCTGAAATGATGAAGAAATATTTAGATAATCTTCAATCAAAATAAGATTCTCACCCTCTGGCCGAACTCTCCCGGTTCCCCAGGTAGACCCTGCTGACCCGGAGGACCCTGGAAAATGAAATGATCGGATACAATTCATACAACACGGCATCTGAACAGGTGGCTTTTCCACCACAACAACATAGCAAACCCTAAACAGCAGGAAAAAGGAAGTAATAAATCATGATCCTTACTTGAGGCCCCTGGGGGCCCTCGGCCCCCGAAGGCCCAGGAGGTCCAGCATCTCCCTGAAACAGGTCAAACACATGACACATGTTACACAATATAAATGATATTCCTCTTTAAGATTCCAGGTTATGGTTGAACCTTTTCAGATAACAACTCCTTTACAACGTGGTGCACAATGGGAGTGTGTTCATTTGTGAAGTTGGTGGTTTTGTGGTCATCTTTGAATCTTTACATTCCTGTTAATTAACATGATACATGTTTCGTTTTTGAACAATAACTCACCTTTTCACCCCGTAAGCCATCTTTTTGAAACTGAAATTAAAAGATAAGACGGACAAATAATCAATGTGTGTTCTTTTTTAATTAAGAAGTAAAATCATTGACAGATTTGATTGTGCTACCATGGACTAATCATTGTGAATGAACAGTATAACTGGCAAGCCACTTATCGCACACGCTGGTAAAAAAAAACTAAATAAAAATGGCCCATCGTAGTATTCAAATTGGTTGTTTTATCCGACCAAAAGTCAAAAAGTAATTATTTGTATTATTATACATCCAAGAAAGGCATCCTATTTAATAAGCTAGGACCAGCACATTTCTTTCATATTTCCAATTTCAAAACAGCTGCCTGTCAATCAACTTAGAAGAGGCTAAAAGTGATTAGTTGTTTAACGTCTGTTGGCCGGCAGCTCCCTCTAGATGTGTGCTTACACTTAAAAGACAAGGTCAGCAGGTTCATCTCATCCATGATGACCTTGTTAGCCTTAATAATCATGTGCCGTTTCCTCTTTCTAACTCCATCACTCCGTTATGTTCTCCAGCCTGTAATTCTTTTCCCCTATCGTCTATTTTTGGTACTCACCACATCCCCAGGTAATCCGGCAAGGCCTCTCTCCCCCTGTGACGTAGTTCACACAACAAAGATGAAAACCCCCGTCATTAGAATCAAGAGACTTGCAGGGGGAAAAAAGCACCTCTGGCAATATGGTAATGATACGGCAGCAGCCATAATTTATGAGATGACACGTGTGTACTTATTGTCGGCCTGAAGGAAAGTGAAACTTGTGGGTAAAAGAGCCATGGGAATTTGCTGCGTGTGTGTGTGTGTGTCGGTGTGTGTGTGTGTGCATCCGTGTGCGTGCATATGGGTGTGGTATCAGAGTGTGCACGACTGGAAGATTCATCACAGTCAGTAATTACAGACAAATGAATTCTGCATTTCATATTCTCAGACAAACCAGTGGGCAACGAGGAGACTGAGGAATGTCTGGAGAGAACAGACTGATGAACCCGCTTTGAGATGATTTACATCAGTGCAGCTTGATGTCATTATGCTTATGATAATATCTCCCTTGAATTGTTTCTAATCAAGTGTGCATACGGCTCATTTGGGGGAACGTACCTTGATGCCTTTAATTCCGCTGGGCCCGGGTGTCCCGGCCAGTCCTCTCAAACCCTGATCAATTTTAGACAAAAGCTTCATTAATGCATGAGGTGACTCACCAAATATGCCGCAGATTAATATCTGTGGTCTGTTTGTGACTGCGGGATCTTAAATAGAGGATAATAACTTACATCTTTGCCATGAACACCGGGTTTGCCAGGTAATCCATCAAAACCTGCCTGACCCTAAAATGGAAGAGTCGAGGAAAACATTTAGAAAGTATTGATAACTGTTGAAGACAATATGAGAATTAAGAAATAGTTCTGGTTAAATATTATAAGTAAATGCCAGTTGTATGTACTGCATTGATATTAAACAAGTGTCTTAAAGTGTCTATAATCGCATACATTAAATATTTGCTCATCTAAACACTCAATGCCCGTTAAGTTTTTTGTGGAAAACAGTCGACTCAGAAAGTAATTTATGTGACATTTTGTTTACAAAAAAACACGTATAGGCCACCAAAACAGCTATAAAATAACTTCTACGAACTGAAAACACACTCTGAAACGCTGTAAGATGAACACGCACAGTAACACCTACTCAGACAACAACCTGTCAATCACAAGGTAGCCCCGCCCTAAAGCACACCCTGCTTTATGGTCTATTTGACTCTAAATGGGACGATCGTAAGACTTGAAACTAAAGATTGAGACCATACTGTTTACAATGTTTACTGAAGGGACAAATCAAGTGAGAAGTGGAGTCATTTTCTCATAGACTTCTATACAATTTGACTTCTTCAATTTGTCCAGAAGAGGATTCACTTCTCAGACACGAGGGTTGACGCCATTCCAGTGGATATGTGAAAACCTTGACCTCCTGGTGTTGCAAGTCAGCAGATCACCACTGCAAAGGGCACCATTCCAGCTGTACCAACATCCATGGCAATCCATTCAGTTAAAATATTTATATCTGGAACAAAGCGGTGGACCGATGGGGCCGGCATAACCAAACTGAAGATGCTAGCAGATCCTTAAACAGCGCTGTGTGCTGAGTTTTCAGTCAGAAAACATTGCCCTGACTTCAACCCCAGATGCCTCCTCTAAACCATCGATTCCCCTCATCGCTTTACTGAGACAAGTACTTTTCCAGTTTTCACCTATACAGGAAATTGCTTACTGACGGACTGGCTGGCTGACAGACAGCTCTAAACCTGGCATCAGCATGATTGAATGGAGCTTCGGTATGCACAGAACCTGCTGCACATCCTCATGCCATATGGCAAAGTAATCAGTGTAATTATTCCATGTTCAGTGCTTTATGCAGGCCCCTTGTTAAAAATGTTTACATTTTAAATTCAAGTTGACAGCACAGCATGATACAAAAGTAATTCAACTGTTTCTCATATCCTTCTACTTGATCTGCTACTTGTGGTCTAGAATCACTGAAATCATGATCACAAAAACATCTCGACTTCAGTTGGAGACCACTGTGATGCTGTGGCGCCGGGAAAGAACCTTTCACTGATTTATTAGAGATCCGATCTGCATCCTAACATCATTGCGATGGCGAGAGACGGGAGGTGTTAGCAGCTCGGACGAAACTTCAGACGTCAACAGAGCTTCAGAAGGCCTGAATGAGCCGCATTACAGCCAAACGCCCCCACAGGATCCCAGACAGGAAGTGTGGAGAGTGAATCAAGGAAGCCACATCTGTTTGCACGATCACGCCCCTCAGTTCTCTGTTCCTCCTGAGAAGAATTGCCTCGCTCAGAAGTTAAATCTGTGGTCTGAAAGCCTGTGAATTGGTGCAGATTGAGCATGTTCAATCTAACATGCATGGTTTAAATCGCGGGACATGCTGGGAAAACATGGACGGGGAAAATAAAGTTGTGACCTTAACTCGTCCCTCTTGTTCAAGTGCATTTGGGCAAGATGCTGAACCCCTATCTGCTGCGGTATATGTGATCGGTTTATATTACACAAGTCAAATTTGATTTATTTATATTAATGAACGGGCGCTATGACTTACCCTGTCTCCCGAAGTTCCTTTTTCACCTTTCCCACCTGATTCGCCCTACAGCAAAACGCAGCAACATTATAATATAATTCATTAAAAGAAATGTTTGATCATCTATCAATGTCAGATCGTAACCGATCACTCGGTGAAGTGCATTCAGATCATACTCACAGAGACACCTTTCGGACCTGGGGAGCCAGAAATTCCTTCATCCCCTTGAATTCCCTAATAGAGATTGAGCAACATTTTATTAGTGGGAGTTTTCTTTAGACTTGGCACTCTTTTTAATAGTGTTGCCATGACATACTTTAGGCCAACTGGGGGGGAAACTGCTGAGTCAGAGGTGAATCAATGTAAACAATGTAACTGACCAACTAGAAACCTGAACCTCGCCCTCCCGCCCCACAACAGAAACAGCAGTTGTCAATGGCACAACTCCCCATGGATGAACCTTGACCTTTGACCTTTCTTTTCTCATATAAAGAAAGAAAGCAATGTGTCTTCAGATATCTATTTGTAAGGTATCTTTCTTTTCGAACTCTACTGTTTAAGAAGTATTCTAGAAGTATTCTCCTAGAATGTTTTTGCTATCTATATAATACACAAATACCTATTGGCTTGGCTGACATTTGAAGCTTTAACTTTCGGTGGAACCTGTTTGAAGCTGTAAAGACAGACCGCCTAGTACTGAAAACGTCTGTCTCCTTCTTAATCAGGTCTATCATCCTTGACATACACTATTCAATTAATCATTATATTGTCAGCTCGAATTTGAGAGCGTTTGACTTCAGGGGAAACAAAGATGCTATTTCTGTGTAATTTGGCCTCTTCACAGTTCTCATCAGATAACTAATGCGATATGAATAATGTATTCAATAGGTCTTCTTGAAGAGGGACATTTTGAAATGTCAGAGAAAAAGCACAGGTGTAAATAATAAAATGAACGATGGCTCACTGTCACACCGTAATAGCTCACTGGGAAACTTGAATATAACTGAGCCACCAATAATATTACCGTGCTGCCGTTAAATGGGCCTATTATGCTGTAATGAGTTGTGTGGATGTCAGCTGTCTTCCAACTTTAGGCTAAACGCCTGCCGGCAAAAATACTTTGTCAACACTGCTTAACCTAAGAGATTTATTAGCACTATTATTATTCTTTGAAAAAAATGTGGGAGCTTCAAACTTCAAACGACGTGCTGGCATATGTTACCAAATGACAGTTGTTACGGCTAACAGGGTAGCAATTGCTATCTTAAGGATCAAACGTTAGCATGGATTCGGCGTCGTCCGAATGATGAATTTATGTCTAATATTCACTTTAATGTTTGGGCTTTACGAACTCCTGAGAAGAATGTCAGATGCTAACTTGATGTTTGACTAGCTAGCATCGCTGACATCCGGCGTTTATGCTAGGTAGCTAGCGGACGGGCTCACCAGAGACTTAATGCTTGAGCACATGCTGTCGCAGCAAAATCATTGAATCATACAGTAGCCTCCATGAGCCATATATATATATATATATATATATATATATATATATATATATATATATATATATATATATGAAAAGTTGATTTAAAGTTGATGGTAGCATTTAACTAATTGAGTATTCCCTGTGTTCATCATTCCCTCCAGTCCCGGGCCGAGCAGCCTGTCACAGTCCATTGGCTGATCCTGAGCCAACACCCTGCTTCCTCCCCCTTTTGGCTCTTTCCCCAGCTGCTGCTTCATCCAAGGGAAAGTCAACCAAACTGCCCCCTTTTACACAAGAAATCGATAACGGGCTGAGGGGTAATTGTCCAGAAAAATGAATGTACGGCCATTAAACAGAACAAGTGCGTCTCTGAGATCAGTGCCAATAACGGAATGACTAAAGATGCCCTTTTATTTATTTGTTTGCCCCGCATAAACATCACAATGAGTAAAATGTACGTGCAATGGCTGGTGATTTCATTTAAAAAAATGGGAAGACCATATTCACACACCTTTTGTCCAGCTAGACCAGGCAGCCCAGAACCACCAGCCAGTCCTGCTGCACCCTATATACAGAAGATGAAAACACACATATTAGCACAAGTTTTGCAAACCCTGACTGATATATCAAACCATTCACGACTTACTTTGTCTCCTTTGTCTCCAGATAAGCCATCGATGCCTGGCACACCACCCAGTCCCTGTCAGATGATGGGAAACACAGAATGAACACCAGAAGAGCATGTGGACTCTTTAGATTCGACATATTAAAGAAATCCGCCACATGTTCGGGTTCGCGAGGGCCACACCTTCTCTCCTTTTTGTGCAGGAGCACCTGTCAACCCTATCCTGCCTGTATCGCCCTGTGAACAGAAGGCATGTATTTACTTTGACTGCTCCATCATATATAAGCATGCAGGATGGCCGGCAACACAGGAGACGATGACCGATGACGTGCTGTCAGAACATCAACCTGGTAGCATCACAGAGCGTGGTTTAGTGCACGATGGTCGGAGGGTTAATGTAGGAGGAATTAATGGATTTGATTATTTGAACAGTAATACATACATTTGGACAAAAAACAGGCGTTAATATCACACACAACACAAAGAGTTACACACGACAAGATACACAAAAACACATAGAAACGTTTGGGAGCCGGAATGTGCCAACAGCTGTTATCGCCTTCACCGAGACCCACAATGGTCTAGTCACACGTCCAACCAAAGACTCAAAGAGCTTCCCAGTGTTCCACTTTTGGGTTGAACACTGATGTCATAAACTATATGCCAAGGAATCCCTTGGGGTTCGAAAACTGGACCGAGTGAAAAGTAATAGCAGTTAAATTACACAGTACCACGAAGGTCCTGCCCACCGCAAGACTTCCCTCTGCTTCATAAACCACTTTATGAGCCACAGCAGGTCGCCCCTTTAATTATTCTAGGAGCTTATATCATTTTTAACGCACGTCATTTCATTCATCGCAGAGATTAGGAGAAAGGCCTCCCCCACCCCCGCTCCGCTGCGCCCTAGAACGAAGAAGACATTATCCGCGACATCACTGCTACTCTGGGAATTGCCCGTTATTGTCGGCTAAAGATGCAATTAGAAGCAATCAAAGCCGCATGAATCCACTTTCACCCTATGCGACTCGATGACCGACATAGACGCTTTTAACCACCGCCTGGAGTCGGCTTGCGTCATGTTTTTCGCATCGGCTTTAAAAAAAAAAAGAAGAAAAGTTTGCAACAACAAATTGCAGCCTTCTCTGGGAGGAAGTGAAGACAGATGCTCATGCAGATAGTAAGAAATGGGAAAGCAACAGGGATTCGCTGCATTAAAGATTTGATTTAATGCAGTTTTATCAAACCGGAAAGGTTTCCAGCCGCAAGAACAGCAAGATGGAAATCAATTTATCGCGAAATTTGTTCTGCTGTCGGCCTGACGTTAAAATAACACAGCTTTAAACACTGCGCATACACCTGCATTTTTATCACAACCAAAGTAGATAACACAAGTGAGAGGACCGCCTCTCGGCTTCCAGACCTCTTGGGGCCGTTTTAAGTGTCCCTCTCTGGACAGCTTGAATGATGCATGCCCAGGATTTTGTCTCAAGGAATAAATTACACTGTGAGACTCCCAGCTGGCAGCAGCAGGCAGCACAGAGGCTGTGATTTGAACAGACTTGGTGGGCATCTGCGTAGGCCTGGCCTCTCTTCGACACATTCTCTGTGGTAACCTGTCCTCTAATTCTGACAATCACAGCTGCTTGTGCATTTTCCTACCCACTCCCTGACCAAAAAAAAGAGGTAAAGTAATAAAATACCAAAGGAAAAAAGAAAGGGAGCAATTAGAAAGTCGTGTCTTAAGATGTACATGCATATAAAATATGCACGGAGACGAGCATGCGGCGTCAGGAAGAGCAGGTGTACTTACCTTCGCACCTCTGTCACCTTTGACAGAGATTACTTTGCCCTGCAAATAATTCATCGATAAGGATCAATTATTCTCGAGGCGGGAAGAAAAGCAGATGAGATAACAGCTGAAAGGCATGCAACGTGAAACTAATTACATTTGTATCACGGTATGTCTACAGAAACTCATAACGACATTGAACGTGATGTTCTGAAAATCAATCAACTAGCAATTATCTCTCCATTAAAAGGAGAAAATGCTTGTAAATGTGCACACTTTAAGTTTTCATACAGTTTCTCCTTTCTCTCCTCTGATCCCCGCAGCTCCGGCGGCGCCCTTAAGGCCAGTGTCACCCTAAAAAAACGTGAGTTCACAAAATGAGCAAACATACTCTGGAGTGAAAGCTGTAACAAACACACAAACTAGTACTTAAAAGCAATTGTAGATGACCTTTTCACCCTTAGGGCCTGCAACACCAGGCGCACCAATCGCTCCCTGTGAAAAATGAAAACACAGAAGTCTTTCGAAAGCCATTTAAGAAAGGATTCGCACTCATCTGTGGAAATAATGGACAGGGATTAAGTCTGGTAGACTCAGGTGGCTTTACCTTATCTCCAGGAGGGCAGGAGGAGCAGTTCACTTGAGGGCCTCTTTGTTGCTCCACAGTAGTAGGTGTTGGAGTGGGGATTTGCACAGGTGGGGCCTCCGTAGCAACTTTCTTGGGGCACTGAAATTAATAAATGTATGATAAACGTAATATTCAAACCAGAAAAGATGAAGCAATAGTGGAGCCAGGACTATTTGGTGAGCATTGGACCACCAAAAAATTGCTTTCAGGTGATGACACTAAACTCGAAGAGGCCTTTTTGGAAGTCGTCAGTGTATCTGAGGAGCTGATTGCTTTTTAAAGTTAAAATAGTTTCTTGCCAAAAGTTAGATGCTTCGATCTTTTGCTCATTCAAATGAACGTAGAAGAAAAAATGACTCTGGATTTAGCTATTAATGCATTTTACAACATTTAGGACCTAATGCTTTGAATAAGGACTATTTCAATGTTATTACTGGGACGTTAATTTACCAAAAAAAAAAAGATCTGCTGATTTATACACGTCTCTTTCCTAGTTTAAGTCTATGGGGAAAGTATGCTGTATTCTCTTGGGTGATTGGTTTAGTATGAGGCTTATTTTACTGTAGTCATTAGCTTAGCTTAGCATAAAGCCTGAAAGCAGTAGTAGTATGTCGCTGCTGTACAAAGTGAGTTGAGCTGGTTGTGTGTCAGCGGCAGAAGGTCAAAAAAAGAAGAAGCCAGAAACAGAAAATTCCTGTCAACCTGTCTGTTTGTATTCAAGCTAAAAAATCTAAGTGCTTGAAATTGGAAACTAGCGTGGCAAAAAGCCAAGGCAGCTCCCTTTGTTAAACCTGTACTTGTAGACACAATAAATACTCACAGGTCCATTGGGTAGATCACAGCAGGTCTCCAGCTCTGCATGCTTGGAATCGCAGTACACCATCATCCTCTGGAGGTCGAACTGCGCGGAAACGAGACAGACAATTGATGAACATATCAACGTGGAGGATATTGGGACATTTTTTAATCTATTCCGGCCTCTCGTGATGCTTCATTTCCCGACAGGAATGTAGTCAACAAGCACACAAAGACTCACATCAATTGGCACACTGTCATACAGTCTCTTCCCAATCACGGTCTTGCCCTGGATATCAATGTCCTCCCTGTCTCCGATGGGCAGAGTCTGGATGTGCTTGCAGTCCAAGTACAGAGACACGGACTTGGCCTCCACGCTGAGGGCAATCTTGTGCCAGTTGCGGTCAAAAAGGTTGTCAACTTCTTGGTTCTTGAACACGGCTCTGACGGCGTCTTTGGTCAAGCCGACAGCATTGTACTCCACCCCTTTGTTCTCGCCGTCCAGTCGGATGGACACCTGACGAGACAGAGGCGGGATAACGTTAACGAGCGGAAAGATGAAATCAGACAGGTTCAGGGGTGGAATGCAACCACTAAGGACATTGGATGATTAGATCTTAGTGAAACACAAGCTACCCAGAAGCATATTAAGTATATAAAATTAGCCCCACCTTTACCAGATGTAATAATTACAATCCTTGTAAAATATTCTGTATAATGACTTTAACTTTTGGTACTTTAAGTATGTTTTGATGCCAAAACTTTTGTACTTGTACTTTAAATGCAGGAGCCAAATTAAAAGTAAGGCATTAGCCAAAGTAAGGCACTTTAACATGAATAATATATTATTACATATAGTACAACAATCTGACATTCCAGTTGAAAACTTGATAAATACAATATTTTCATGTTTATTTTAAGAAGGATCTGAATAGTCAGGGAGTCCAGCTTGTGAAATCCAGCCACCCATGCAGTAGTAGTCACGTTTATTACTATTCACATTCGGCTGACTCACCTGCGGGATTCCATATTTGTCATAAACCTGCCAGAGGTACCAATCTTCCCGTTTTGAGGTTTTCCTGAATTTGAATGTCGTCACGAAGGCATATTCATCTGGCAAGCCTTGAGGAAACACATGCCTGCAGAATAAAAGCACATTGTTATAGCGTGGATATGTAAACGGTGCTTTATTTGACTCAGACACAGTCACAGTTTAGACTTCAATGAACAAACTCATAATGAAACATAGTGTTTATGTTTCACCTGAAACCACTTTGTCTATATATACTGTATATACACTGTTCCTTCCATGGCATTATTAGTTAACATCTGCTGATACATCTGTCAATATTTCATGACTTCTGAGGTGAATTCACTCAATTAAAGATTGCATCCAAACACATTTTGCACATGTTTACATCTTTACAAATGTTTAGAAGACAATGTACAGCTCTTTTGCAGTAAACTAGGGTTGTCACTTACTCCGTTTGCTGCACAATGGGCATGGTGCCGAGGCGAACGTAAGAACTTTGGCCCTCATCATCTCTGGTTCCCAGAATATCTCTCACTTTGAAGTGCTCCATCAGGTCGAACCCTGCAGCAACACAGTAAAACAGCCCCATTGGACTCACGACAGCCTCTCGCACACAAATAAATAGGCACACAGGGCTCTTAAGTGTTGAGGTTGAGTAAAGGCTTTGTCAGATTTCTTGGGTACTGGGGGTTTAATTGGGTCTGTCCCGCCACGCCCTGCAGCCACTGTGTTTGAAACTATTTTGGAGATTAAAATCACTGAATAACTGGAAAATAGAGCCATTTTTTTGGCAACGCAACATTTCTTTGATTTGCTGCCAAAGGAAAAAATTTGTTATCCTTTCTGTTAAGGTCCACGTATTAGTGTGTGTGCACGTGTGTGTGTGTGTATATGTTGCCCTGCAGGCTGCAGCATGCGATTTGAAGTGGTGTGACCACAGGTCATATTTAGGTGGTTTGGAAAGGACACTCCCTTGTACAACAAACAAGCGCTGTAGCTATGGCAATGCCAGCCATCATCCGATAGCTTGTACAGCACCAATGCTGCCAGCAGGTCTCACTGGAAGCTGGTGGTTATGCTGTTGTGCGTTCAGCAGACTGGGCCATTAGTGAGCAGACAGGGATGAGGACGCCCCCAAAATATGCCTCTACGATGAAACAAAAATCTGTGAAAAGTAATGTTTCCGGTGGGAATATAAACACCAGCGCACTCATCTTCCAAAGAGGAAACGGGAACATTAAGGTGGTAATGTGAGAGTCTGGCAAAAGCTCAGTGGAGGCCATTAGAAATAGCCTCGAAACAGGTGGCTGCCCCTGTGACATTAGCAACAGAGTAAAAAATAACCTTAATAACAGACCAAATAACTGAATGGGTCAGTCATCTGAATGAGTCTGTCTGTACGGGGTCTCAGATGAACCGTTAGGGATAACAGAGTATTATGCACTCACCACAGGAGGAGTGTTTCCTCTGGTTTGTACATGGTACATGGGGTGGGGACATTTTCCATACACCTTGATTCATTTTTAGATGCCATTTAATTCGCCTGCATCTTTAACAGCTTCCACATTTGGTCAGTAGATGGTTTGTCTCAAATTTTTGTTTTTTTGTTTGTCTGACCGGGATCAAGATTAAAGACTAACGGTGAATTTTGTCTGCAGTTGCTTTTATTTCTATTTCATGTTCTTTTATGTCATCAGCAGCATCGTTTGTGTAGCATTATAACGACTTTTTGGCAAGACAAAAGCCATCGAGACTGTGACACCCAGGAGAACTCACATAATCTGACAGTGTCACACCTATTATCGTAGCTTTGTTCTCTAATGGTACCTGTATAGTCTTTATGTTTGTTAGTGTTACTATGTTTAACCCTTTTACATCTGTAATTATGACTCCGCTTGGTCCCTTTTTGTCTTTTTTAATCAATAAATGTGTCAGAAAATGTCCTTTTGGCTAAATTATTTTTGCTCCTTTTTTCAGGAGAAATGTAACTTTCAAGTATTTTTCCTTATTCTATGTTATAAAGGCTTAAAACAGTGTGTAATAACCAAAAAGTAAAGAAGCATATTTGAATGTTCATAAGGTTTCTCTTCATAAACAATTGTAAATGAACATGAAGAACACTTTTGAGATTACAGAAAGGAAGTTTAAAAATAAAAGGACACACATCTCAAGCTAAATACATGATAGAAACCAGAAGGACTTGAGCAGCGGTAATACTCTAACAAGTGAAAAGGCCACGCAGCTTGAGCCTTGGTGATGCGATACTGAGGGATGTTTTGCTGCTTATCAGGACTCGCTGAAGGGTTTTGCTGGAGGAAGCCGTGCAGCTGTGAGCCTCCACTCTTTGTCACCCCGCTCGCGTCGTGCACATTCGCTCACCGCGCCGCTTCTGTGGCCGTCACGGGGCCATCGCAGCGCAGAGCTGTAATTTGGACTGGCAGCGGATAGCATATAATCAACCCAAAAAAGTTATTTTGAACACGACCAATGGGGTGATCTGCGGGAAAAGCCAGATGAGTTCACTGACTGGGGAAAGGCAGAAACGCATACACACAGCGTTCTTTTGATCAGGGCAGATGGCAGCGGGCGTGCAGCAGATAGTGAGCGCATGGAGCCGCGGCCTCTCGTGTGCTCGGTACCCCGAGGGGTCAGACCAGACAGCCCGTGATAAACACAAGTCTGACTCAAACCGCAGGTGTCTTTGGCTGTCAAATCGTAATCAGCTGCAAAATAGTCTTTCTGAGAGGACATTTGTTGGGTAATTATAAGTGGGAGCCCACAGCTGCTTGTTGCAACGGAAAAATTCTGTTTGTCTTGTACGTCTGTGAGACGTTCTCCATGTGCTTACCCACAATTTGAGAGAAAAGCACTTTGCTCAAACAAGTTTGACATTGTATGTCTTCAAGCGAGGCCACAGTTACAGACTTACAGCGTTTTGGGAAAACCCCCAGACATCTTTGTCATGTCAGGGAGCTTCAGACCGCCGTGTGATAACAGAGGTCGAGGCCCGAAGCGGGTTCGGGCTCCGAGATGCGATTACGAGCTATAATGTCGGCAAAGAACCTCAATAATCCTTTGTATACTTTGTCCAAAACAAAAAATCCCATTTGGCTGCACCTGCTGTGGCCTCTTCATGTTCTCCTGTAAAAAATATTATCATATAGAAATTCACTTCAGATTTAAATGATGATGATAGAAGCTCTGAGGCAGCATCAATCAGTGCAGTGTAAATTATATTCATGCTAGCTTTTGGTTTTGAGGAAAGATTTTCTCATCTAATTTACCAGTGGAACAAGACTTGGGATCGGAAAGACAAACAAAGACACAGCCTGAAATATTTATTCCAATTAGAGGGCTTACAGCACATCTGTGTATGGAAACATCAGTGTTTTATCTAAAGTTTGTTCTAATTCCTGTGCAGTTTAGAGGAAAAGCCCTAATTAGCATAATTAGCACTTGCCTAATGGCCATGATCTGATAAAATGTCCCACATGATTAGCTGTTCTTTAACTTTGACCAACAAAGCCACTAGAAACAACCCTTTTTTGAGAATTTAAACGTATCAGGTTGTGATATCAAGCTTGAAGCTTTTACCAGTGGAGGCAACACTGACTGAAAAGTATTTCCATCATAAGCTCCTTTATACTTTATACCATTCTACCACTACTATTGCTTGTTTACGCCCAACCACATCTGTTTTAAACTTCCAATGATACAATATAATGGATGTATAGCGATGCAAAAGATGGACACAGTACAATACAAAGATGGTTCCTTATCTTGCCAAATTCTCTTTTCTTTTTGTTGTTGTTTTTGTTGTTTTTGGCTCAGTGGTTGGTACAGCAAAACAAATCTGACATTTGTGTGGAGTTTGCATATTATGTCTAAATGGATTCCCGCCAAGTGCTCTTGTTTCGTCCCTCAAAATACATTCATGTTAAATAAATTAGAAACCTCAAATAGGCATGTGAGAGTGCCTGTTTTGGTTTTCAGCCCTGTGATGGGCAGGTGACTCTGCCTCTCACCCAGTGCATGCTGGGAAAGGGTCCAACCCCAACAACCCTGAAGATGATGAACCAAGCGAACAACAAACCAAATAGATGGATTGTTCTATTTGTAGATACATGTTCATTATTCTTTATTATATTGTATTTGTCACAGGAATGCCGTGCACCATCAATATATAATGATGCTTCATGAATTTCGTTGGTCCGGGTTCCACAGAGTTTTAATGGAGGGTTTAAATGTTTTATAGGGACCTGGATAGCCTGAAAACACTACATTTATGAAGAAACACAAACTAATATTTTGTTTTTTTGGGTGGGGGTGAATAACTTAAAACTGGCACAAAAGAGTCCATCAGCAAAATGTCAGTAATTTACGATAAAAAACAAACATCCGTTTTCTCAGAGTATCAGGTGAATGTCAAACTTTCTAAAACACAGCTTTCATCACATCTGACATCTCTCTTTCCATGAAGTTCAGCAGAGCAGGAGGCCAAGACAGACATGCCAGTGCATCTGTTTTTCCTATTAGCGTGATGGATGTGGGTGGGAGACGCAGACAGGAACTCAGATCCCCCAAAAGACACTCTTAAAACAACATCCGACCTTTCTGGTGAAACACTACGCATGAGTTCTCAGAAACCTTTTGCACAGCAGCTTGGAATTCATGAAATCAAAACATCGAATGGTGGAGGACTAGTAATGTGCTTCGCTCGGTAGACAACTAGCTGAATGTTTCATAACCTTTGAAACTGGATATTTCTGCGTTAATTAGTTTGCTTTTCTCAGCAAGAAAGCGGAAAAGGCCCATTTACCAAAATAGGACTTTCGGACAAACTTTTCGGCGCGATTGAAACAGTTCAAGCAAGTTTGAAGGGCCAACAAATTGATTTTGATAACTTGTGGAAATGGATGGAAGTCAATGGATGCTGTGGACCGTATACAAAATACATCTAAAACACAGCAGCATTGGTTTGTAGAATGATAAGCTTGCGAAACTTCAAGTCTGCCGCCGTTTTGTTTTTGCAAGTATATTAAGTTAATTGAGTCAGAAAATGACTGTTGCAATAAAGTAGTACTTTTCAAGTCATGAATAAAACAAATTTGTTTTCCAAACCGATTGAAATAGAAGAATAAACTAAATATTTGCATCGTTTCTCCTCATATAACAAAGCTGCATGTGGGAGTGTAGAGAATCCTTTGAAAAACAAAGAGCTGTCTTTGTGGTGCCAGCGATGCATGTTAACGTTGTAAAAAGCAGCAGTTTGCACTTACCAGGAACCTCTTCAAGACCATAACTGGTGCTGTTGGGCTTAAACCGATCAGGTTGGACCTTCATGTTCGGGCACAAGACATCTGAGGAGAGAGGACAATAGTTCAGTTAGACAGTCTCTTTTATTGGTCGCCATCCTGTTGGAAATCTAATCACGTGACAGGAAGCAGTCATTCTGGAACTGAAAAAGGTGTGAATTGTTGGATTGTTGTAGGAAATGGTGATCTCTCTGGTATGATATGTGATCTGAAGAGCACCGGTGCAAACATACCGTCCTTCATCTCTCTTGTGAAGTTTGGAGTGGAGGGTGTGTCTCTACAAGAGCACGAGGTACCTCCATGGGCCCAGGGAGCAGGCACAGTTTTATATTTCCCCACACTATATATTTCAGTCATGGTGACGACAGTGAGAAAGGCAATACACTCAGTTTGCGTTTTTATTGGCAGGAGGGGTATTTTCTATATCTGTGTCAAGATGCCAGCTACGCCGCCAAAAAGCGCATATGTGGTTTAGTTTATTAGACGTAAACATTGGAGAGATTGACATTTTATGAGGGTCAGTTCTTCTAAATTACACAAAAACAACAAGCTTATTTTGTCACTTAGAGGTGGTGAGTTGAGGTTGCTGTCAACATCTTAGATTTGTTGGCAGCATTTGCCTGGAGGGATGGCAGTGTCAATTTGTGGATTCCCTACTTTGGTCCAGATGGAAGTTTCTCAACAACTATTGGAGGAATTGTTGTGAAATTTTGTACCGACACCCATATCTTCCCCGGGATGAATTTGAATAACTATTGTTTTTCATCTAGCATCATAATAAGGTCAACATTTCACTCTCCAATTCTTTGTTGTATGACCAAATACCTGCACAACCAATGCCGTTCCATCAGCCTCCGCTGCTAGCATGCTAACATGCTATATTTAGCATGGTCATCGCGAGCAAGTTAGCATGTCTTTAGCATTCACCTTCTAGCATGATTATGGACCATAAGTCATATTTAAATGCAAGTGTTCATGTTGAGCAACAACTCAAACTTTCTATTAACTCCATTGCATTTTGAGTGTTGCGAGAAATCTGGGTAAATAAAACCCAAACTAGCTGCTTGTCTGCATACCATAGGAATGAGAGAATCATGTTTGTGATCCAACCCTTTATATCTGGATCACATAAGGCTTTTATGTGAGAATAAGTTCCATTTATCAATCTAAATCAAATAGCAGGGATGAACCAAGGGAAAAAAATGTCCTGTCCCTGTTAATTCATTGGTGTAAGGACAAATCTCACCAGTCTGTTTGGAAATAACTTTGATTCCCCTGCATCAATTTTACAACAGACAAGGGGAATTAAATATAACCTCGTCACCAATCCCTCATGGGAAGACGGCATGACAGGATCCTGTCATTAGTTTGTCAATCTGTTCAAAGAAACTTCTCATTAAACTTAATGTCCGCCCAACATTTTGTCTGTGTCGTGACTGTCAGCCTTAAATATTATCTGTGGCCGAAAATATCACAGTGAGACACTTCAACTTCCCTAAAAGATCTAGTGTCTGTCAAACACCCGCGATCAAACCCTGCAATTTTCTTAAATCGCAGCTATAAAGCCCATCCTGTCGGAGGGGCTTTTAACCTCTGCGGTGTTCTTTATGAGCACAGCTCTGTTGACATGGCTTGTTTTTCTCTTCCATGCAAATCCCAGACCATGGCTAATGGCAAATTCCAAGCAGCTAATTTTAACTGTCAGCTCTTGCATACTTGTTAGCAATTCTACAAGTGGCGTTATCTTCATTTCACATTTATTTCTAACTCCTGCTGTATAGTTTGTCCTCGTTTGTGTCTGTCTTCAGTTTGCATAGCAGATAAATTAAATGAGCCTTTTTTCTTTCTTCTGTCTTTATGTCTTTTTAAGGTGATAATTGAAGATCTCAGAAAAGATACTTGGGCTTGTTTTTAAAGCCAGAAAGTCTACCAAAAATGACCGTTCTTTGAATGAATGGAAGTGCGTCACTCTTTTTTTTAAGACAGTGTTGTTGCACAGCCGTGCGACTTAGCATGCTAAAGCAGAGCTACTCCCTGCACTTGTGGCCCTGGAGCTATAATTTAGGAATCTGTCTGTGAGTTTAAATGGAAGCAATGTCAAACCTGCCTTTGGAAATGAATGTCTCAGACAGATTCATAAGAAAAAGATGGAGCATTTCACACCGAACAGCCACCAGGATCTGATGCATTTTTAATTCTTACTATTACCCATGCTGCCTGTCATCATTATGCCTGCTGAGTTGTTTTAACACACTGCAGGTGTTAGACGGGAGCTTTGATAATAGAGTTCTCCGTCACTGGGGTCATGTAAGGTCAAGTGTGTGATCCAATGTGTTAGTAAGCGAGGCCACACACGCTTTAATGAAATAGTGAAGAACATAATAAGTAGAGTCCATTTTTATACCCATGGATTAAAAGGTGAAAACATTCAACATGGACATTGGAGCGGCTGCCCTGCACCCAATTAAAACATTAGAGCTATAATTTTCTGGGTGAAAATAACTTGCATTGCTCACTGAGCCAGTTGAGCCGACCACTGATATATTTAGAGACTCCCTTGTGGTGATTTTAGAGATTACAGAAAGAAAACATTGGAATTTTTTATATAAATGTAGCCCATGGTTAGTTCTCCAGAGCTCTAAAGTTGCATGTGCAGCATGTCTTATGACATATAACCTACATTATTAGTTGACAGATTGAAAATCTATGTAGTCAAGAAACAAAGTGAAAGGTCATCGGCTTCAAAATGAGAGCCCATGCTGCCCGAGCACAAGTTTCACTCTGTGAGGTGATATGACCTTAAAGAAAAATAAAGGCGTTTCAGAGTCTGAATCAACACTTCCTTCAGAAGAATCTCTACTTTTGACTCGTAAAACATGACAATTTAGAAACAGATTAAAGTGAGAGTTTGTCTTTGCTCATCTGTGCGCGAAACCATGTAATCATGTCTTTTTGTATTTAGTTTGTGGCAAAGACTTATGGCATCCTTTTCTTTCCAGTCTGGCTAATTTTAGACAGGAATTTTAGTGTTGGAGTGCAAAGTATTCATCTTCCTCGTGAAAACATTCATGGACAGATATTTCTCCACCGGACAGCTCTAAACTCTATTTTTAAGCTTATTTTAGCTAATTGCTTTGGCTATGTAAGATACTTTCTAAGCCTGCGTGCCTGTGTTGAAAGATTGTCTCGGAAAACTAGTGAAAAAAACCCCAATGAGGTTAGCTGAAGACAGGCTTTCCAGTGCTAAACACCTCTGCACCAAAGCAGCAGTTAAATAGACAGCTAACCCACAGAAATGTCTTGGTTAGAAAGCTGTCATCTTCAAGTAAAAGTTTGCAACAGCCCCCTCACACGCTTCATACTCAGAAAGAAGCTATGATAGCACATGTGCCACAGCCCTTTGTGGTTTGGGGTGGGGTTATGTGGTCAGGGTCTTTTCTCCATGTAGCGCTTAAATAAGAGTCCAATTTAATGAAGTGCACGTTCAGGGTGAGGCTTCAAACAGAAGCCATGTGGCGTGCAGCGTGAGTGATGTGTTGGCACTGAGCCCGATTGGCTGACTTACTCTCGCACAGCCTCCTCCTCAGCCTGCCTCTGATCTTGTCGATGGCATTGAAGTCCGTCACATGGAAGACGTGGGCATTCTTTGGCTCGGCCGCGATCTCCTCCAGCTCCACCTTCAGCGCCTCCCCGATGCCCACGGCGAACATCCTGATGCCGGCTTTGGCGGCCGCCTTGGAGGGCTCCAGAACATAATCCTGGCTTCGGCCATCTGTGAGAAGGATGGCCACTTTCTGAATGCCTCGGGCCGTCGGCCTGGCTCCGTTACCCTCCGTGAAGATGTTGGCGGTGGTGTAGCCGATAGCATCCCCGGTCATTGTATTTCCTCCCAGGTAGCGTATGTTGCGAGCCGCTCGCTTCACATCCTCCAGGGTCCTGTGTTTACCCAGGGTGAACTCGATGGTGGGTCTGTCGCTGTAGCGAACCACGGCGACTCTCGTCTTGTCTGGTGCCACATCGAAAGACTCGACAATGTTGGCCACCCATTGCCGGATTTTCTCAAAATTCTCCTTTCCAACACTGGAAGACGTATCCAGGATGAACGCCAAATCGTAGTGGACATTTTTACATCCTGCCATAAGAAAATACATGAGAGATTAGTCACATACAGCCAACATGAGCTCTAGATAATGGGATATTCAATATAATCGTTTTACCTGCCCTCTGAGCTTCCACCCTCTCGCCGGAAAGAGTCAAAGCCAGGACGAACAAGACCAAAGTGATCCTAAATCCCAGGCGTAATTCCATCTCGGCCTTTGTTTGGTTCTGTGTCGTTTAGCTTATCACCACCATCAAGCTGTTCCGTCTGTGGAAAGATCGGTGAAAACATCAACAATTCACTATTCTTCTCACAGGTGCGGCAGGCAGTTATTTTGTAAATGTACAACAGACCTTTCAGATATTTTCAAATCTAAATCCTGTTGGCCAAGCGGTCATTGGCGAACAGGATTTGTGTTCATTTCTCTCCAGCAGTGAAACCAAAGTGGGTGCTGTACTTCCTGTCGTGCAGGGAGATTGCTGTAAAAGGGGCCTCCTACAGAGGCGGCTGCCACATCTCCTATATTGAAAAGGGGACTAGTGGAAAGCTGATTTCAGATTGCATTTGCCACTTTATATGTATAAAAAAAATCTCTATCACATCCCCCGTATTGTCCAGTGTTTCTATCGTCTCTTGTTTCAAATTATTTCTGCTATAGAAGCTTGCAAGATGCGTCCTCCATTCTCAAGATGTGATGATTGAAGCCTCAGACCGAAACACACATTTGTCTACAGCAGCAAGTGAACACAAACTGGACACGCCAAAGATTGTTGGAACTTGCTTCCAAACTATTTATTTTTCGCAATGTCCGCTCACAAAACAGTAAAAGAACAAAGTTAGACGTGAATTGAATTTCTGCAGCTTTGATCAACCAGCATGTTGCGAAGGACCGATCAGTCCGTCTCTGTTGGATTGATGCATGAGGCTGTTGTGCCTGGGTGGCGCTGACAGAAACCTGTCATATAAACACAAAACTATTCTCGCTCTTATTGTACACCCGTGGTTTGCGATGCCGGCCTTTGTGAGTGACCGTAGCCATAACATGGTGACTGGGAGAGTGTCTCTCTGCGTGGGGGTCACTGGGGGAGGTTGAGGAAAGAGATATGCACAACTTGGAAAGCAATAATACGAGAGAAGTGCTTTACCATTCCTCACCGCCATCCAGTGCTCTCTGACATTTCTATTGAATTAGTCTGTAAATGTACTTGTTCTCCAGAGGTGAATGGCATCTACACCTCCAGTCTCTTTGTCAAGAATGTGCTTAAAGGAATATTTTTGAATGAAGATTTTTTTTTTAAAAATCATTTATTTGCATTCTTGTCGAGCTCGAGGTGAGAAGATTGATACTACTCTTGTATCCGTTCATTAAATATGAAGCTGGACCCAGAAGACTGTTCCCAATTATATGTATAGGTATGAATTTATGCATTTCTCCTAGTTTAAAGATAAATATGTTACCATCCTTGTAGCATATGAAATACTTGTTTTAGGTCAGTGGACCTCTGGGGCCTGAAATGAAGGAGAAGTAGTATGTTGGAGTAAAGGAGCAGATAATTATTCCAGGAAATGGTCAATTTTTCCTACAGCAACCTGTTGACTGTGGCCTATATACCCAATAGATTGTGCTTTATTCACTGTGGGTAAAGCAAAGCGCTTTGGCCTCCAGATACAAGTTTCCTTATCTGATACCAAACTGGGCTATTTATACTGCTTTACTGATAATATTAATGATTATAATGGCCACGCTTTAGCTGAATCACTCTAATTGCCCCAATTAGTGAGCATTTAAAATCTGAGAAATTCAGCCCAGCGAGACTTCGAGAAAAAAAAAGAATATCTCACCAGCAAAAAGAAAGCTGCTGAACATCATTAAGATTCATGCTCCTAATCCTCCTTACCCAACTTTGCACAAGTCTAACATTTTCTAATTTGTCTCCCTTTCATCTCTGATCACATTTAAATACACTGCACGTTCCTCTCAGGGCTGTGTGGACTCAATCTGCAGATACAGTATCCGAGGTAAAGCTAAAAACAAGCTGGTTCCTCTCAGTCAACATCTGAACCATGAGGCCCGATTTCTTACAAACTGTGGGTCTGTTTCCACTTCCTCTCTCAATGGCAGACCTGGGACTGCAATAGATGTCTAAAACAGAAGCGCCGCATTTGTCATTCCCAAGATGTCAAAAACAGAAACAGTGCTTTTTCCATGTGCAACCCAAGAAGAATAGAAACAAAAACCTGTTCCCTCATAGAGCATCCCAACATGTGGACACAAAACTGATAAAGAATTTTAAAAAACAGTCCGTTTTTAGAGGAAGACAGCAGTGACAGATGGATTTTTTATTCCTCAATTTCTTCCCCTTACCTGGCCTGTCACTTGTTCGTCAGCGGTTCTGAGGTGTGTCTCTCCAGCAGTCACACCCTGAATCAGCACCGAGGCAGCATCATCATCATCAAGTGACAATAATCCGAGATATCTCCCCCCTGCACGCGTCAGAAATCAAAATGAGATTATCATTTAATCCAGGAGTGACAGTCCGGTGTTCAGTGTTGTTAAAAAATGAGGTGAGGTGAGCTTCAGAAACCTTGTGGATGGGTGGACAGAGTGGGAGGGAACTGGGAGAGGGGGTGAAAGTGTTGGGTTTCACTGGGGGATGAAGTGGCTTCTACTGTTCTCGACTGGGCTGTGCTCACATAAAAAAAGGCTGAGAGGCGCAGGCCAATTATAGACGCAACTTTCTGGATATTTTTATCCTTTATTTTCTCTGCTCCATGGCTGCACCCATCTGAAGTGTCGCCCTCAAAGAAAGAAAAAAAAAGGTCCGGCCCTCGCCGCTGCGATAGCCACAGCGGAGCCGCCCTGGGGCCGGTGGTGGGCCGGGCCCGCGTTGGCTTCAACCAGCCACACACTTTTGGAGCAGGGCTGTATTTAAGTTGGGGAAATGATTATAGAACACTTGCGCTCACAGGTTTGTGTTAAATGTCTGTCCTTGCTCTGACTTAAAGCTCTGTGATCTATATCACTCATGTCGTGCCGTTTTGACAAGTTTACGACCACGTCAGACCACAAAGCGCTCTTTTTCCCCCCATAAACGCTCATACATAAAATATGAAACATGTATATTATAATGTACTTTCTATACTCTGCTTCAGTAGTTTTGTTGCACTTATTTAACGTTCTCATTTTTTTCCTTGAGCCGAACATTTCGCAATATCCCAATTTCCTTTGAAGACGATGAAATCTATATTCTAATATCCACTTTGTAGAACTGATCATTTATTTACAACAAGCAAACACACTCGTGGATGAATAGTCACATATCTACCTTATTCCCCCTCGATAGAACATTCAGTACAGTTTGCCGACGCTTTGATTTGATATCCACATTTAGAGGATGACTGTAAATTAGATTATAAAACTATTAACCCCCACATTAATTCACATTTGAGTGTACACTGATGTTCTTATCATGTGTGGTCATGCTCTCTGGTGGCAGTGAAACACGCCAGCTCTGCCTGGAAGACATTCTGTGCTTCTCTTCAAAAGTCCTTTGCATGTTGAACTAGTCTCTTTAAAGGTCTCTTACAGCCGTCACTGCATGCTTTCACTGTATTCAAAAACACATCCAAAATGCAGTGGAGGTGGTGAGTGTCAATATTTGAATGTCATGGGCAAACACAAAAAGTTAGCCGTTACATCCCGGCCTATTTGCAATGCCTTTGTAGCCAAGGGAAGTGAGGCAGGCTATGTATAGGTGTGAAGTGGATGGGAAGTGGGCTGACGATACGGGGCAGATGCACGTTATGAGCAATGGTGTCAGTCTAAGCAACCGTCTGTTGCCTTATGTGAGAGGACTAAAGAGGTGAACAGCTTGTTGGGTGAGCGAACTGCGAGCGCCATGTAGTCGTGGAGAAAGCCATCTGTCATCTGATTGACAGCCAGCGCTCAACCTCCCACGTCAGGAAACACAAATATGTCAAAACATTCATGTGAGAGTTAATGTTAGCACTTTCGTGCAACGGTAATAGCGACTCACTCGACTTGGTGGGGAATCTGCGGCGCTGCTTTATAATACAGACAGCCAGAGGGCGCTGTTCTTCAAGCAAATGGCAGATTCAAAGATGTGGCAGGTTGCCTTTGATTTGCACCCTTCAACTTGTTGCTGTTTTCCCCCTGTGAGTTATATTTTAACAATGGATCACATGTTGCCTCATGGGAAATTTAACTGCAAGGGTCAACTTACCTAACAGTGTACTGGATTCTCATGGTGGCACAAGACCAGGTGAGACTCTCGGCATCATCACATATTAATGGTTCCTTCAAAATAACATTGGTGGCTCCTGAAGGTTTTAGCGTAAACGCTCAAATAGCATCAGTTACATCCTATCTAAAGAGCAAGGAACAACCCTGAAGAAAGATGTTTTAGCTCTTCTCCAGATTGGCTTCTTGAGGAAGTTTGAATGACAGATGGTTCACCCAGTTACCCTTTTTTAAACAGTTTAAAATGACGACTTCTCAAATGGTTCTGTGTAAAACTATCTGGTGGGTCAGGTTAAAGGGGCCCACATTGTTCAACACCAGGAAGTCAGTCCAAGCAGGCAAACAAATCCAATGAGGGGCAGGAAGGTGAGAACCAGACAGCAGGTCAACATCCAGCGAAATCCAGAGCAGCTAACAGGAGCGACTGGACCTGTAAGGAATGAAGCACCGGGCAACAAGGAGTCTGTGGAAAAGGGTCGGTTATAAACTGCAAGCTGATGAAGGAAAGTGAAAAACAGGTAATGTGGGAGGGGATGTCAGGTGACCAAGACTGGCCAGAGATTCTGAGAGCACCTAGTGGATGGTGTCTGTGTGGCAGATGAGATGGAGAAGACACAGAGTCAGGTTCCATAATGGAAAATGTAGGCGCAAAAGATAAAAATGTATCTAAATGAAAAAACATGTGCGATAGAAAATAACATATTCTTGCATCTGCTCCATCGATTATGATCCTTCCTTCCATTTGTTTCCAGCAAACATTTTAGAAGGATGTTTAATGACAAAAACAGTGTTGCCTACCTAAGGCTGAGTTAAGTTATTAACATTACCTGGCTAATGACCAAAGGTCAGAGTCAAGGGAGACGTAGAGCATTAGTGCAGAGCATTGTGGGAGAGGAGGGCCATCAAACAACAACAAAACATGGCTGCTCCTGCACTTTTAAAAGCAAGATTGTTCAACAACCACCGCTGACGTATATCATATTTTGAACATGACAATCAGAAACACTACATATAGAATTGAATGGTCACATAAACTCTTTTATTATTGGTCATATGTGCAAATGTACAGATATACATCATAGGATTCAACCCATAAAAGTAAGGATGGTCCTTGTCTGCTGCTGTTTAACTCATCACACCAACACATCTGCGCTGTTTCATTGCCTTGGACCAGATAATGATTTAACTCTCTGTGGCGTGCCATAAGCCAGCTGATTGAGTCGTAACAAACTCTAAGTGATCTGCACAATAGTTGTTTGAATTAGGACAATTCATAACTTAAAGCTGCCTTGCATACACTTCTTGAAATGTTATGACATGTTTGGGTTCAGGGAAAGCCAGCCGGACCATTAACGAACTTCAGACCCATCTGCACATAATCTGGTGCAAAAAACGTATCTCAAGATTACAGACTAAACTGCTCAAAAATCTACGTTATTTGCTCATGTTGCCGTGTGCGTACAGTAGTTTATAATGGCACGGCTTAAAGCAGCACTTTTTTGATTCCTACATGTGTTGTTTTTCATCTGCCGGGTAAATTAGTAGACTATGAATCAGCTTCCAAATAGGGATGTAAGCCTGTTTCTGGTGGGTTGTCTCTAAGCATGACATCATTTCATAAAGTCCTCAGCTGCAAAAAGTGAAAGATCCAATTTAATTACAGCTGGAGACGCTCCAGAGGGACTGCACCGCTATGCTTCGTGATCAAGCTTTTTTTCCTCTTTAATCTCCAGTTAGAAGCACTTGGCTTCACACCGTCGAGCGGGTGTTCACCTCTCCCACCTTCCGCCGGCTGCCGATTCAGAGTGCATCTTGCAGATTGCTGACTGCAATCCTCTTGATGGCTTTTCCTGATAGCACTTCCACGCTCCCAGGGGGCCGCGGGATGCTCTTTGATGCCTTTTCTAGCGTGCGGCTGGACTCTCGGGGCCCTCTCCGCCGGGCGCTGCCCTTTGCCTTGGACACCTTGGGCCAGCTTGCCTTTATCTGCAGATAATCCCCCTGTTGAGGTGTTTGAATTGCACTGATCCTCCTCTGGGCGTTGTGCTCTCCTCAGCCTCGGCCGCTGCCTCCCCTCTTCCAGCAGTGGGGTGCTGTGGTTTTTGCGCGCCACCTCTGCGCCCCGTGCGGCTTGAGCTTTGACTCTCCGGGAAAGCAAAGGAGGGGCCGGCATGCAGCGCAGAGGAGCCGGGGTACCTCGACACACCACATCCTCCAGGTGCTTGCCTCCATGCCGCTCTATGGGCACGGAGCGTGTCGGCCTTGGAGATGTGTGCTGCTGTTGGACTTTGAGTGGCTCAGTAGAAGCAGGAGGGCAACCTGCAGCTTTTACCAGTCTCTGTCTCACGCAGGATTTCAATTTCCCCGTAGCCGGCGGCTCAGTCGCCACCTCATCCAGCTTACAGGACGCCGGTTTGGCCTCTTGCTGGATAAACATAAGTTTTCGCCTCTGAGCCTCCCTCACCTCCTCTGGCAGCTCCAGTGGCGCGAGCTTCGGGGGCCGTCTGAGCGGCCGGCTCTCGGCCTCCCGGTGTGAGTCAGGCCCGGCCGACAATCCCTCCTGGGTCGGCGAGCTCGCCGTAAGCCGACCCACCGTCTCCTTCCCATGTGCTGCTGACAGACGGAGGCCAGGTGTTTTTGAATTGCGGCCATTTTTAGCCGCCAGTCTGAAGTTTTGACCATTCAGATGCAACGTGGTATTTTTAACTTGGATGGTCAACATTTCTTCTCGCCGGAGAGCCCCCTGAACAAAAGAGACGTCATATTAATATCACTGAAACCATAATGTGGGCTTTGCTTCTACCTAGAAGTCTTTGTTTACCACATGATGGCAAAGCATAATGCAACTTACCTGATGTAACAAGTGCAGCACTCTTAGGAAGATGAGTCATTTCAATACCACTTCCTGACGGGACATATTCTAAGAATTGTACCAGTGCCAGCTAAGGAAAAATCCCTTAAGCTGCTTTGTTTTTTTTAATAGCTTAATAGCTCCTCTTTTTGAATAACTGCAGAGCATAGCCAGAGTCTGATGCAATTGAAATTAGTAAATCATAGGTTTCCTACTTTGCCGTTATATTCATTAATATGTTATAATTAAATGATTATTTCTCTACAAATAGACATCAAGTCTTTCGATGTAAATGTTGATCCAACACCAACTTGTCTCTCATCTTTTTGTCATACTACACAGGTTTTAGCACTTCAGTCCGTCAAAGGATTCAAACTAAAGAATATGAGAAGGGGAAAATATTTTTTAGATTACACCTTTTACAACTAAAGACTGTGATGAAGGGTTGGAGAGAGATGTGACTGTAATTCTGATTAAAGGGTCACAACAAAGAAGTTTGGGGGCCAATGTTCTCTAGAAGGTACACAAGTGGTTAAACACCAGAGCGCTGCTTGTTATGAGCGAGCTGAAAAGACAAAACAAGGTATGCAGACACAACTGGGAACCACTTGCTCTTTTTTGTTTGAATAAGTTGTAAATTACGTATCAACCAGTACTGAAGTCATTAGTTACAACTTTTTCTACAGTAACCCTTGTTAGGAAGTCATGCAAAAACATGTTTTAAGACACTTTGACTTTCTTTAATGCCAAACTAAAGATTCCACAATACTCCAATTGACCAGCAGTACCTTACATACCAGTAACTCATATTTACCACTCGATAAATACAGAAATGAAAAAACAAAACCAAGCACAAGTCATATTGTGCTTGTATTGTCTCATAATACATTCAACAAGGTTGTTGTTTGCACACTGTTCCCTCACTTTCACTGCATGCCACTCAGACTAACACCAGCCGGGTCCATTGGCAGTGACAAACATGTCAAAGTAGATCACTAGGTCTTCGGTATACTCACAGGTTTGGCAGACATCTCTCGCTCAAACTCTTATTGAGTTGTATTTTTCAGCGAAGGTGAAGGATGTTGTCGCTGTCCGTGTGCTTGTTTGCTTTGTGCCACCTGAGCACACGGCAGTGACGCTGCAGTTGGAAAAGGTTTTAGCCGCCTTAATGTAATTAAGCAGATTTGGGTCACAGGTCAGCACAAGCGATCTCTAATTATCTCCGGCTTAGCGGCAGCCAGCGTGCACACTCACGGCAAGGCCGGTTCGCTTTCATCGTCCACACTGCAACTTTATAATGACATGAACTAACGGGAAAGTTGCTCCTCAGGTGATGATGAAGAAGTCAAATGGAGCAGGTTTTTTTTTTTTTTGCATTTCACTCTCCACTAGATGGGGCCACAGACCTCTTTTGCATATTAGCGTCAACTGTGGAGGTTGTGGCCTCATCATCATTATGTGGAGAACACAGCTGTCAAGGAGCTGGTGGACATCAGCAGAACACATCCTTCTCATCAAATATTTATAAGAAAAAAAAAAAATACACTATCTTATCACAAACTGGGGGTTTTCAACTTGAGGCTCGGAAACCCTCAAGCGTCCAAAGAAAGATTTCACAGAATTGTGCTCCACAAAACAATGGATATTTTCCTAATTCTTTCTTTTTTTATACAAGCAAAATACTGAATACATTTACTTTTTCAGGCCGATACAAATCCTTCATATTCCTTTCGGCTGTTCACACACTTACGCCATAATCTGTTATGCAGGGTCACAAGAAAACATTTACAATTGATTGATGTTATAGATGCCTGGGATTTTCTCCTGGCACCAAATCACCTGTGTTGACATCACACATTCAAATCTTATCTTATCTTAATCATATTGCCCTCCAAAAACCAGCCACATGAAGGTGATATAAATATAAGTACAAGTGTTACAGATGGATTTGTAACCTTTGGAGAGACTGAATAGTGGATAAAGGTCAGAGAGATGTCCTTAGTATTATTGTCAGCATTCACATGGAGTTAAACTTTGATCGAATTCTCTTCAGCAGACAGGCTAGATAAGACAATGATGTGGCGTGTATCGCCTGCAGGAATATCTGCAGATCTTAATCACTTCAAGAGAGCAGTTTATTTTCAAATTTGGCTCCATCGCTTCTATTCTTTTTTATATTTAGAGGCAGACTGTGGCAGAGTTTTCCTCCGATGGATGAAACTCGTATTAGCGGGCAGTTGTGCCTCCTACAGTGGATCCATTTTTCATCAGGCAGACAGACTCAATCATCGTTGAAAATCTCCTCCTCTCCGTTGTCTCATTCTCTCGCCTCAGGCCCGGAGGAAAAGGGAAAAAAAAAGCAGCTTGTCAGCTGCTGCTTATTGCGAAGCTGCATCATATCATTGGTGTGGTAGGAGATGGACTCGCTGCAGAGCAACTTGGCTACACTTACATGATCATTTAAGATGCAAAATTACAGGCTTGACGCCAAGAGATGGCCTTTACGCCCCGCTGCCATGTTCTCATTGTGTCGCCCTCTGCGTTGCCTGACGTTCACGGCTGACATGTAATTACAGCGGTGTGGGAAGAGATAAAAAGGGATGTTGCCTGCTCGTTCTCCCACCTACTGAACATCCAGCTGCACCGCACGAGCCACATGGGGAGAAGAAGGCGTCGACTGGACTGCAGAGATCTTTTATCAGTCAAATGTTGCCAGAATTCACAATACGAAACATTTTTATACCATAATGTTGCTCTCACATGGGGTTTTGTCTGGGCTTTTATTAACTAACTAATGTATGCACGGCCCCAGCTGGAGAAACTGACGGCGCATAAAGAGTGAGAAACCACAGGACTTTCAGCGAGGAGGCTGCTCTTTATGTCCTGCTTGAAACCAAGTCAATGTTGACTTATTTTATGAGTTGTGTTGCGCAACGTCCGTACTGAACCAACAGCAGTTACGTAACAGCATACTTATTTAACGTAATTGCGAGAGCACCAGATTACACACCTGATTGAAAATGGACTTTTCTTGAACCTTACCAAGTAGTTTTTTTTGCAGAGGAAAAGGCTAAAAAAAATGTTAGTGCACCTGCGTTGGAAGTTTATTTTGAAAAGACGCGCTGTTCCTGACTGACGCTAGAGGGGTATTTAGAGCAGTATATTTCAAAGAGTTGTGCCACTTTATTTCTTCCATTGTTTTTCGGAGGTATTTCTACAAATGCTAGATGAGCCCGCTTCGGTTTAGGCAACGAAATCCCTGAGGTTAGGCTTAGGAAAAACATCACTGGGCAAAAAACAAATAAGTCAACTAAGTAAAACGTAAACAACGTAATATAAGTACTGAAGACACAATATGTCACAATAACTGAACCACACGTTGGGACCAGATGCCGGGTTTACCACCAGTCTGCTGGTTTAAAGTGTTGTTTGTTTCTCCAACACCCTGGGAATGAGAGCAGGCCACAGACCAAGCATCAATATTTGAGTGGTTGGGAGTGAGAATGTGTTGATAATGATATGTCTGTTCAGTATAAAGCAGCAAGTTAGCTTAGCATACTACACTGAAAATGGTGGGAAACAGCTAGCCTGGCTCTGTCTGAGGCAAGGTAGCGTCTATTATGTGTTATTAAGTGAACTCTAAAGGTGTTGGTAAGCGGATCTTGTTCACTTTGGACAGAGCCATTGCTAGCTGTTTCCCCTTGGTTCCAGTCTTTATCCTACGCTAGGCTAACCGACTACTGGGAGTTGCTTCATATTTACCGTACAGACATGTGCAGTCTCGAGTAAGTAAGCATATTTCCCAAAGGGTCAAATGATTCCCTTTACTTGGAGACTTGTAAAAAGAAAGTAAAAGTGAAACAAGAAAAAGCAGAGGTAATGTGATTAGTTTTATAGGATTAATTAAGGATTATCTCTTTTTTCTCTTGCAGCTCATATTGTTGCACTCTCATCCGATCATTTTCTGAAAGTCTGAATATTTTAGATCGAGACTATTCCCTTTAGCTCAGTGTTTCTTTGTATTTATCAGCAGATACTCTTGCAGGCCAGACTCCTCTCATTTGAACTGATAGAAGGCCACACTTCTCTAGACCTTGACTTCAAAAAGGTGTGATATTGAGAATAATATTAGTTTTAGCTTTCTAAGTGAACTCATCAATTCTTAATGAACGAGTGAGTTAAAAAGTTGATCTTGAATCAGTTTAAATTTTAAAAAATTGTCCTGAGGCACATTTACAAATCATTGAAACTGTTGATCTAATAAATATACAATGCCATCACTCTTTTTTTTAAACAGTTTTAAACCCCGTGTGCGAATTAAACTTCTCAGTCGAGCCGTTGGAGATGTTAGGCAGTTAGAACAAGACAGAGGGTTTCAGAAGGAGGCTCATCATTTTTATTCAAGTGTGTTATGGCTTCACTCAGGCTGTGTAACCGAGTGAGTCATCCACACCAAATCATGCACACACGCACCAAAAAAAAAAAAAGGAAAACATACAAATGTAAAATGTTATGTAAAATGTTCATTTCACTCTGCACAATTCTCAACAATCTCTTCTCCGTGTGGCGAAAAGAGAAGCGACCCACACTGGAGTGTACTGTACAGACATCAGTTTCAAAATTGTGACAGAAGACGTCGGTGGGTTCAAACATGACCGCAAAACCACATGGATGGGATATAATCTCCTGTAAGGAATATGGTACATGGTATTATTTGTTCATCAGACCTACAGAAGAAACTATTGCAAAGGATATTTCACAAATTGAAGTTATGGAACACAGCCTTTTCTATTATATGGTATTACACAGTTTGTAGTGCAATTCGTGTCTCTTCGTCCCTGTTGGGAAAAAACATGGCACTGTTGACAGAGAAATGGCCTCCTTGTACTGCCACATGCAGTAAATGACGCCTGGAAGCCAAGCACAGCTACGTACGGAAAATGCCAGGGGGGAAAAAAACAAACCAATAACCGTCAGGAATCAATTCACCTTTGTGTTGTTTGATGCCACGTGGCGGGGAAACGCTCGAGAAAGCAAAACGCTGCAGAGAGAGAGACGTGTGGCTGTTTCTCCGTGCCATCTGTGTTATAGAGCAACATTCAGTCGAGGACCATCAATATGATGATGGCAGACAAATCTGAGTAATATGCACGCGCTTGGGAGGGGTGTGAAAAACGATCTGACTGGCAGCTCATGAAAAGCAAATGAGTTCATTTGTTTGCTGCTTCCTTTCAGAAAAAGAAGGGAAAAAAAGATCCATTATGGCTGATACATTCCCCAAAATGCTGCATGGAAAAGTTTGGCTGTGAACTGAATGGAAGGTAGACGTCAGCGACACTTATTATAGGTAGATATGTGCTCAACCCTATCAGTATTGGAAACATATAAAGGATAATTCCAGTGTATTACAAATCTTATTTTTGCACGTTTGCCATCATTCGTAACCGTTATGATAACATTATATTCACCAAAATAAAAGCTGAGATCTGGGAACAACTGCCAGGTGTTAACAAGAGAATAGTTTAGCCAGAATGTATAAAGCATGTTTATGGAGGTAAAGACAAACAGATAAACTCACTGTATGCCACCGCTCAATGCTAAACAGCCGGCAGATAGAGTTAGCGACTAGCTAGTGACCGCTAAGCTAACGAGCTACGTTGTTTGGGGGGAATTGGAAACAAAGCTGAAAGGAAACTTAATATTGGGCTGACATGTATTATGTCCTCAGATGCATGACTCCTAAATACATTTTAAACGCAAACTCTATCAGGTGATAATATGTTAGCTATGTGTGATTAGCTTGTTTTGCTGCACCCAAATGACTGAAAAAGTGTCAATGCAGCTTAAAAAAGAGCATTTCTTCGAGACAATTTTCAATCAGGTGTGAGATCAACTCAGAATTAACTACAGTGCCGGCTTTCACCTCGATATTAGAACATGTCAGTCAGAGCAACAATGTTGTTGCTTCATCTGTTTGAAATTGCTGTGGTTAAACGGACAATATTTAGTTAGTTTTTTTTTAATATTTCGGGGATTCTTTTGAGTGAATATTGCTAGCATTAACTTCAAACCTGTGTAACCATCTGCTCGCTTGTGTCTCTTCTGCCATCTGGCTTCTTTTTTTTTGCCACGTTGTGGCATTCCCAAAATCTCAGCAATCATCTCTGTCAGTACAACATCACTGCCTGATTATTACTGATAGGAGTGTTGGTCCAACAGAACAACAACAACAATTTGCGGTATGCTGGAATTATCTTTTAAGCTGCTTGCGGATGATTATGTCTTTTTGAAGAGTGGTTCAGTCTGATTTGGCGCTGGGTGTGTACGTGGTTATAGAAGGTATAGGCGTAAGATCCACCAGGTTCTCACTCACAACTCGTCACATTTACAGTAGATTATTGGCCAGGACCGCCTTTAAAAAGGACGCCTTATTAAACAGAACGTTTCAATGTGCAGGGACGTCCGACAGACTTCAACACGTGGTTCATTAAAGTGGTGAATTCACGCGCACACATGGGGCCACTGACTGGCAGGTGACATGTTGGGAGTGAGGACGAGTTGGTAAGATTATAAATTGATTTTCATCTCCTCATATGAACTTGTTTGCCAGAAAGATCTGTCTATAAATTAACCACTTCTCACTTCAGACCTCCATAACCTTCCGTTTAGGTTTGCTAAAGCACAAACAGACCCACCACATTTAAATGTGCCCACGTCAACAGAAACACTGACTGCTGTTTCTTCAAGGCACGTATGCTAATGTGTAAAAATACATATGCATCTCAGCCGTGAAAAGGCATTTTTTATTCCAAAGGTTGCTATAAACATTTTGTACAGGATATTCAGATAAGCCGGTATAGTTCCAATAATGAAACAATGATTTTCGGGCTTATCTACGGACTTCACGCCTGGTTATGTTCGTCACGACTGAATAGGATCCATGGCGTTTCACCATTTACCCGAACAGAGTGGCATTTACCTTGTGAGGCACGCTCAGCTGCCCAGGAAATTAATATAAGCCTGTTAAACACAAGGCAGCAAAGAATACTGATGGCAACGCTTCTTGAAAGTCAAGGTCCAGAAATGTGGTGTTTGGTGTTGTTTGGTGTGTTTCCAGAAATATTGGTTGATTTTTTAAGGATATAACTTGCTGAGGGAATAGCTCCCAGCCCTGTGTAACTTAAAAAAAGCTCTCCTGTACTCCATTCTTTACAAATAATTGATATTTAAATATACATTTACAGCTTAAAAGGCCTTTAGAAATCATGTGTAGCGCTTTAATCCTGCCTAATTTAAGAGCTCAGTTATAGTGAATATTTTGTCTTTGACAGCAAGCATAATTTGTGACAGAGAAGGAGCATTGGGCTTAAAAAAAAGGCATATAATCCAAAAGAAATATCAAGAATTGGCCAAATATTTCCCAGCCCTGTCACAAATTATGCCGTTTTTTATACAAACTGACTCCTGGTGTTCACATCTGCATCAGACGCAGCAGAGGCCTCAGTGAGATGATGCATCTCAGTCGCATTTCTCAGAAAATTCCTACTATTTGGGAATGAGGATTCGATATGTACACTGTTGGCCGTTTCACTTGCACTTCCGGGATTGTGTTTGTTATAGGCTAAACCAACAAAACAAAAAACGGTGATTCATTCAAACCTGAGAACAAAACATTATTGTACAGTTTGTTTGAATGAAAAATGATTCAGTAAATAAAGTGTATCCCTTTAAGAACTGCTGGACTTTGGCAAAAGAAACAGCTCGTATTATAAATCATTCTTCAGACTATTTGCCATTAAAATACTATATAAGTTATTGTGAAATGATTTCCCAATTCATCATACAAAGTTCATGCATTTATCAGACCTTTCAAACATAAAGAAATCTTCCCTTATCCCTTTATCTTCTTCTGATATTTTACAGAAAGTGAGAGGATCATACTGATGTTATTAAGTATTTTTCTGATCTGTAATCTTGAGCTGTCCCCTCACATTAACTTATACTCTCTATTTCTGCTTGTGTCCGTGCTGATGGGTTTCTCATGTTGTGTGTTTCCCTAATGGCTCCAAAGTGCATCAAAACCTCCAGAGCCATCAGTTTAGATATGCATGCTTTTCCATCACTGTGTGACCAGTTCTGCTTCTTAGTGCTGCAGGGTTCACCAGCAGACCCAGGGTCAGCTGCTACGGGCATGCATTGTGTATACTATTCAGGACTTTGGAGCACAATCATGCATGTCCTTTGATTACAAATTACACTGCTTATGAATTCAGCTGGAGTCACTTAATTGCACTTTGGTAACTGCAGGTTAAAACCTGCTGATCTTCTTACACTGGCTTAAATCATCACTTCATTAATTTGAGTCGTTTGAGAATTTTCCAAGAACCTGCACATTCGCTCTCCTCGACCCGACTCATCGGCTCCGACTACATTTCCCATAATGCTTCTCAAAAAGATCTTGACAAATGGTTGCAGCCAATCAACAGTGAATATGTGGAGCTACCTGGCCATCGAGTTGGTGGAGAGGGTCACTGATCATATGATTTAAAGGGGCGCTCCACCATTTTTACACATGGAGGAGTATGATGAGGCCTATACTCAGTTGATTTATGTGTGTGGCTATGGAGGAAGCTTTTTTTAAGGTTTGAATCAATAACCATGATGATGTCATTATTGATGTCATCAGGTTTATCTCATCCTGAGCTTGAAACTTAAAATATTTAAATGAAAAACCTCCGTTGCAAACTGGAGGTGTGGGGTTTCAATGTAGGTTTCAAGGTTTTTAAAGGTCGATCATTATAAGCGACTAAAAGTCTAAATATTTCAGCATCCACTGCTTCTGTTTTTTTAAATCTACCTCTCGTGTCCCCAAACTTTGTGGAATACTAACTCGCTGAATGACCCTTTTGTTGTGTATCTTTTTCTGCATTGCATTCTGGTCTATTATTAAGAGACTGACTGTAAATGAAGAAGCTGGTCTCTCTGCCTCTTTTACGATGGAGTTACCCCTTATGGGTGCTAAGCTTTGTTGCAAAAGTATCAATGCAAAGAGGAGTGCACTTATGATAACTGATATTCAATATGAATGTAATGTGCTGTGAAGTGAAGTGAGGATGGTGGGGTTTTCCTTCAGGTCAGTTTGACATCTAATTACGAAAAAAAGGCCGTCGGTGAAATTAAAGCTTGTGTGGCCGGATCTGATTCCTGATGAGGGCACATATTAATAACAGCAGCATGATCCTCTGAATTCAAGACAAACGGACACCTTCATTTGGCTGTTCTCTAAACAGACTAATAATGAATGTCACAAAACCATGGCACACTCAGTAAATGACATCTAATGCACATGCTAATATTGGCAACAATATTTTGGCTTGATGCATGGTGAAACCATTTAAATACATGATTGCTTATAGAAAACAATACCTGATGCTTTAAGTCATTTTTAAAATCTCTGTCTGCAGTGAGGCAATGGGATATTACATAACTTCAAGTTAATAAGGTGAAACAAGCTAACTCCCTTTTGAAAAATAGCATTTCCCCAAGTGTGCATCATTTGGTATGCAACCAAAGTTAATATATCAATTTTGTACTGTAAATCTGAAATAAGGAAGGTCTTGTCATTTGTGTTTGTATATGGAGCAATCTCTTGAGAAAATAGACATCCATGCTTCATGCTCTGCATCCCATTGTGTCCACGCTGTTCTGCACAGTGTTCTTCATCTGTTCCCCAAGAATACTTTTTATATTACACACAACCAAAACGGGGAGGAAAAAAAAGTGCTGAAATAAGATTTGGAAAGGAGCAGCATTGGAAATGTTTGACCTTGTGTATAAAACATGAAACCTCATTTGTCCTCTCAGTGTGTGTGTGTGTGTGTGTGTGTGTGTGTGTTAGGGTTTAAATGGATTTCCTTCTCCTCATGAGCTGGTGATTGTCTGTGAAGCTGTGGAGGCCCGGAGACACCGAGCTGATGGGCGAAGGGAAAAAGCTGTTTTTCAAGGTGCTGGGCGAGATCTCCTCGATCCTGTAGGAAACCGAGTGAAAGTACTGATTGGGATTCAGCTGCGAGCTGAATGAGTTCTGTTGGGAGAAGGCACAGCCGAGGCCTCCCATCCCTCCCCCGGAGCTGCCGAAGTCATGCGAGTGGTAGTGCATACAGGAGCAGACCGACTGCAAATCGGTCACCTCCGGTCGGTACGGCTCACGCCGCCGCCGGCCCCGCTGCAGCGACTCGTCCTGGATGTGGATGATCATGCTGTTCCGGTTGCCGGCGAGCGAGGCGCGTTCCTCGGCGTCCCGCCGCTCGTCCTCGCTGTTCATAGTCAGGAACCGGAGAACCACCAGGTTGAGGAAGGCCCCGATGACCGTCAGGCCCACCAGGATATACATGAAGCTAAAGGCCACGTACAGGGGCTTCTTCTGGAGGGCCCTGTTCTTTTGAAGGGCCACAAAGTCCCCAAAGCCTATAGTTGTTAATGTGATGAAGCAGTAATAGTAAGACTGGAAGAAGCTCCAGTCCTCGTAATGGGAAAAGGCGGCGGCTCCGATGCACAGCGTGCCGATGCAGGAGAAGAACCCCACCGTCACCATGTTCTCCATGGAGACGTCGGTGATGCTCATGCCGCAGCACTTCTTGATGCGCTTCAGGAGGTACTTGACAAAAGTGTTCATCCTCTCGCCCAGACTTTGGAACATGACAAGAGTCAAAGGGATTCCCAGGACGGCATAAAACATGCAAAAGGCCTTCCCTGCATCGGTCCCCGGCGCTGCATGCCCGTAGCCTGGGAAGAGAGCAGACAGACAGCAGAGGTTAGTGAAGCAGGAAGATATCTACCCGCTACTCCAAAAGCCCCGGATCAGCTTTTGTGTACAAACATGACCAAGCAAGAAATCTTCCAAAGAGTCTTCGAGCGCTGCCAAAAAAGGGGTATTGGATGGGTGCATGCCACAGAAATGTGTCCGCTCATTAATCTAATTTTGGGCTCAAAGAGTATGGCGGGCGGGAGCGTCCAATTAGTCAGAAGTTTCCGGTGAGGTAGAAGAGTTTGGAGGAGGGATCGGAGAGGAGTCACGGCCGAGCCAATGAAGCTTTTAGCTTAATTAAACTTTATCTTTAGACCACAAACTGCTGACTCACGGACAAACAGACGTTTTGAGAACAAACCTGTGGGGCTAACTATAGGATTCATACTTTAGATTTCATTTTGAAATGCAATACAAACGATTTGATGTGCTTTGCGGGAGATTACCGTATGAATGAAGCCAACTGCTCCTCTACCACAGCCCATAACTGTGAGTATTAAACATCAAAATCATGGCCAAGAAACACCCACCATCAGTTGGAGCGTGTGTGACTTCAACAACTGCCTTCCGAATGGAAACATTATATTGTTGGTGTGTGGCATTTTTTGTATGTATTTATTTATTCTAGATACGTCCTGAGCAAGTTCTGAGTTTTTGCACTCTCAAATATTGATTCTGTGTTTTCCCATATGGCTCCCCACCCACTCGAGCATGTGTTTAGTTATGCACTTTAGAAAGAGGACTCTAGCAATCGTATTTGTCCGAGCAACAAGGCTGCGTATACGTCTGTGTGTTATCAGCCTGAGGTTTTATCAGTGCAATTTAAAGATACGCTCGATACCAATAATGAAAGAAGAAATTCCGTATCAAGATTTGAAAGGTAGATTTAAACATTTGACATGTATTTGTTTGATCATGAATGTTATCAGTTTATTTTCTTTGCTTTTTGCTTTGCTTTTCTCTTGCCAGCCTCTTTTCCAAGTCAGCTGTTTTCAGCAAACAAGCTCTGATAAACCTTCTGTATGCTTCCTGTTCAGCACGGCTGCCGCGTTAGTGACTCGCTGCTGAACATAGTGCAGCATTCAGCAGCTTAAGAGACAGATACCTCCCTCTGGACTCGGTAGAGAGCGTTAGCTCATTTCCAGTTAGCTCTGAATGCTAACTTGAATCGGGATGAAATAATTCAATTGTGGTGCTCTTCTAGACTTTCGCAATGTTACTGGAACGAATTTATCAAACACTGATAGTGAACTAAGTTATTTTGCAGAGGATGTGATGCTCGAAATAAGATATCTAATGTTTTACACGAGGAACAGTAGCGACGCAGTAGGCGATGGCGAGACGATGATGTATTGGTACTTTTTTTTAAGAGATTAAAAAACATCTCCCTCAAAAATAAATCTCGTGAATTATTATTATCGTGACAGATCTTATTGTGAACATCTTCGAGATTGTTTTATCGCCCATCACGCAACTGAAGTTGGGTCACTTTTTGGCAACAGAACAAACTCCATTTGCTGATCCGTGAGACGGGGTTGAAATCTCCAGAAAAAGCGAAAGAAAAAAAAGAAAAACACAAAAACAAACCAGTGTGGTGGAATATGTACAGTATGTCAAGTGAGTTTCAGTCTCTCCCTGTGAGCGGAGAATAAAAACAATAGTAAGTATGGTTTGGGTATATATTTAAATGCAGTAAAACATGCAGGATAGCTGGTCGGGACCTTGAAGTTTGAGGCCTGTGCAGGAAGCTGAAAGAGCATCTGCAGGTCAGCAGCAGCTCACTGTCACCGGTGTGTGCCGACTACAGATGAGCTGATAAAATTCCTTTGACAAGGAGCAGCATTGTGCACTTTATTTCCACATGCACACATAGTCCTCAACAATAGGAACAACCTTATTAAAAAAAACATCAAAAACGTTTCACTGCTCTCTCGCACAGCGGAGAAAGAGTATGAATGTTAACGCACGTTGTGGAACTTGGAAAGATGAGCCAAATATGATGCAAATCTCTAACTAGTGGCGTTATCGTGATACCCTCTCCATTGTCCCTACAGACTTTGTTCTATTTCATGCCGGAGGAAGAAGCATTTCAGAACCTCTGCATACTGCTTGGGGAAAAAATCAATTTGGGTCAAAGTAAACATCATGTGCTAAATGCAGCGAAACATAATTGTGGCATCCCAAAAGTGTTCGTCAATTCTAATTACATCTCAGGACCGATTTGTATTCGTGGCCAGCCATCTGTCTTCTTCCCTCCTTTCTCAAAATTAGCAAATTAATTGATATTGATTCTGATTGCTTAAATTTGTTCTCGCGGAGTGATTAGGACATAACGACTTACAGTGGCAGCTGTGGAGAAATGACAACTTTCGTTTGATTTGCGCGACGACAGATGACCACGAATCTCGTCCGTAAATCATCTTTTTAACATGTAACATGCGACATTTGAGACATTATACCAACTAAAGGTTATGTCTGTCTGTGCGGTGTTGGTATGTGAGCATCGCACTCAACAGCCTCTCCCTGCTGCAATCAGACTGGAGTGTATTAGGTATCGATTCAACAGCTGCCAACTGAAGGGTCAGTCGCTCGTATGTATTTTCCATTAGATTAGCCGTCCTCTTTTTAAGTCTAAACCTGGACAGAAGAGCGCCTGAGCGTCCATGTTGAAGTCTGGATCTTCAAGCGATCAAACGCTAACACGGGAGGCCACGAGAGCAGCGTATTAAAAGGATAACGAGCAATGAAATCACGCCCACAGAGATGTCAAATCAGCTTGAGCTCTCGTGTTTCAGCGTTCATTCGTGCCCAAGGCAATATGTACGGGATGATTAACAGGGGTTTACAGGGCTCAGTGAGATATTAACTTGTATTTCTATATCAAATAATGTCCATCAAGGATGGATTAAAGACAATGAGGAGATATGTTCGTGAAAGTTGTTCATTTTCCTTTTCTTTCTGGGAACTCACACAGACAAAAAAAAAAAAAAAAAATATATATATATATATATATATATATATATATATATATTGCTTAGACCTAAAAAGTAAAAGAGGAAAAAGATGTCTTGGATTATAAACCACATTTTTTTTCGATTCAGTCTCGATTTAAAGTATTTCTTTGGTGTCGTCGATGGGATGTTTGGTTTGCTGCGGCAGCGCTGCGCTGTGTAATCTGTTTGTCCTGTTATAATGACTCTATTATCTCCTGTTGTCTTGGGAACAGACATATTTGCTCCGCCACACAGAGCCGTGCCATGCACAGGTGCTTTTGTGCTCATGTGTGCACAGGTGAGCGCGATGTGTTCATCCCAGTGTGTAGTGCAGCGGAAAGAGAATCACAGTCTTTAATGAACGATAAAAGCAGGTGAAAAAGGGCCCGGTCACTCAAATGTTACATAATGTCGAGAAACTGGAGGGTCGTGCTCCGTGACATCCAACTGGAGGAGAAGAACATTTGACGTGTTTTCGATCCATATTCTAAGACAGGATTTGTTTGAGAAAAAAAAAAGCACACCAGTCTTATCAAGCAGAAGCACAAATAAGCACTCCACAATCTTCTAATTGAGATGCTGTGAGTTTGTTAAGATGTAAATCTGATTTGGGAGAGCTCACAAGTAATCGTTGCTCAAAGCGTCTCCGAGAAAGATTTTCCTTTCTACAGAAAACTTTCTTGGCAACCATATAGTGCATCTTAATATTTAAGTAGGTGGGGTTATAATAAACAATGTGACAATTGATTGCTTTAATAAACTAACAGATTTTGTAAAAACAACTGCGACTAAAAATCCTTTATAGCAGGCCTCCATAAGCCTGGCATTAAAAAGTGGGATAATAATAAATCTGCTGGCCGTCTGCTAAAAAATAAACAGCAAAAGAAATAGTGAAAGTCAGATTCTCTGTATCCCTCAGAGTAAGTTTAAAAGTCCTATTTTGAGATGTCTCTTTTTATTATAAAGCAGGTATGAGTACAAATATGCAGGTAAAAGTATAAATATGCTCAATCTACGGATAACACAGATCACAGATGGTGAATACAGGTATATTCAGATATACAGTAGGATTGGTGTTATAATGTGAGTTTTTTTAACATTAAAACGTGTAAACATGTTGTAGTAGAAACGGAAAATGCAAGTATGAACCTAGTCTCTATTTAGGTATTGTTCAGGAAAGTGTCACAACACGACTACACAAAGGTCCCTCGTGAAAATATTTTTGGATTCATTGGGAGTAGGAAGAGGTAAAAACTGTAGTGCACAATTCTTTAGCATGTCAACATAGCAACATGTGCTAACTAGCCTAAACAAGTACAGCTGAGGTTGATGGACATAAACAAAAGTACTGGACGAACTAAAGTTGTAACATCACGACTAATTAGCTGATTAATGCCAAGGCAATCAATCCCATAGTCAAGCAAATTTCATTCAAAAACCACAAATGTCAACCTCATGGTGGCGCTAGAGGGAAAGTCAGAGGATCAGTTTTACCCCGTAAAACTGATCTGAAATGCAGCAGCACGTCTGGTCTTCAACCAGCAAAAAACGGTGTCACTCCACTGCTCATCGCTCTGCAGTTGCGAGTTCAAGTCACTGATGCTCACCTTCCACCTCTATGCCCGCCTCCATTTGGTCAGCAGAATCCCTTTCTGTCTTCAAAAGATTTCTCAAAGACCAACCTCATCCAAGAGTGTGCTCTTTCTCTCTCGCCCTCTCTATCTCTTCATCTTTAGCTCTTTTTCCCCCACAAAAAAAAGTAATTTGCTCGGCTCAGTTCCACCGAGGAATTGAGTGTTGAGGCACTTATTCTCAAAGGCTTCTTTCTCTGTGAGCTACTGTGGCTTGGATTGTTCCTCATTATGTGTCAGAGAAAGGCTTCTCCCAAATGAATACATCAAGTAGATGTATATGGCTGCACCATGTAATAGCAATTCCATCCAATAGTTAATTCTTAATAGGTAATTAAAAATAAAAAAAATCTAGCGCTAAGGGGATTCTTCGTCATACATCCTCTGGGATGGGAATGCCTGAAGCGTGGCTAAAATGTATCTTAAAATAATTAGGATCATACTGAAGAAAAGCGTTGCCAATCACAGAGCACAATATGAGACAGAAACAATGTGTGTCACTACGTCAAACCACACAAACAATCTATAATTGACTCTACGGCGTCACAACCAAAGTGCCTCGAACGTTTGACACATTTATGAACATACCGAGGCGGCTCTCATCATAAACTGCATGACCCAACCTTTATTTGGCTCCAATCCACTTTACTATGACTTATTTTGAATGTCTGCCCACACCCACAATGTGAGCTCTACAGGTCTGAGTGAGTGAGTCATTGTTGCTCAAACTCTAAATTGACACAGCTGCCAACCCGGAATCCAATTATTCTATTATTAAATCGCAAATACTTAATTTATCCTGTAAAAAAAAAATCTCACACTCATGTAATGGCTTAATAAATGAACCAACAGCCTACACCGTGAGTTCAGTTGCTAAATTCCAGCATGACTTAACATATAATATAATTATAACTGAAATACATTATTTATTGCTCCGCAAAAATAAATATTCATGCCCAAATAAGAGATAATCAAAGTCAAAGCATCATCGGTTGTTATGTGGAAGAGGAAAAAATGAATAAAAAAGATGTATATTGATGTCGCTTAATCCTGATTGGTGCACTGCAATCTGTGACATCACATCCAACGGGACAACACCCATTTCAAATCAGTGAGGAAGGCACAGACAAAACCTGAAATACAGAAATATCATGTTTAATAAGCAAAATGTGTCTAATGTTGGTTGAAAATAATATGTTCATGGGGTAGTTTGGAGTATCTGAGATGGGTTGTATGAGGTACTTATCCGTAGTTGGTGTATTAGCTACAGTAGATGGCGTAAAACCAGTTTAGAGAAAGAGACAGAACTAATAACACAGGGGTAAAGCAACTTACTGCTGAGGAAGAGGACGGCAGCAAAACTGTATTTTAGCCACCAAAGAAAGGCCAACCTACTAAATGTACATATATCAGTTTAAAGGCAGGGTCAGACATCTTGAGAAACTAGCAAGAGTACACCATATCCGAAAAATCTGTGTTTGCCAACCCTTTTCCAATATAAGTAACGAGCAGCATTCAATCCAAAAGCTGCTCAATGTAGCAAGAAAGTCAGCAACACTTTTAGGCCTCCCTCCTAAGCCACTCCCCCAAAGTTATCATAATGAAAGTAAACAACGAACATGGCTGTTGTTTGTACTCACAGCTGTCAATGAGTGCATGGGTAGAATACAGGCAGGCAGGAAGGAGGGAAGGAAGGAAGGAAGGAAGGAAGGAGGGTAGACAGGCAGACAGCCTAACAGCCGAACAGGATTATTAGAGTCCTGAGGCAGATACCAGATTTTAACATTGTATTTTTGTTAGATCTCTTGATTCATTAATTGCTGTCAGAATGGATAGAGAATAGAACTAAAGCCTTTCTTTTATGCCGCTAAAATATGTTTCGCTGCTGCTGTGATGACCTTCATTCACTGTAGGTAATACACTAATTATGGATTATGGATAAGTACCTCATGCAACTCCACTTAAAAACACTAAAACTATTCCTTTTATGTAGGAGCCTATACTACGACTAATGAAAAGCAGATTGATGCAAATATAATATTGACATTATAATCAAGAAATTGATAGGTCAAATGTTGCTTACTTACATATCTAGCTGACACAAAGCAACATTAATTTTGAGTCCTATGTTTGGTTCATCTGGTAAATGTAGGTTGAATATTCAAGCGCCTTAATTAAGCTCTGCTCACCTCACCATGGCAGAAATATTTCTGCTCCACAGCAGCTCAATGCTACCAGCTATTTGCTAACGTTACCTGTCAGCCTTCCAGTGCTGAGCAGGTGGCTTACAATCGATCTGTCTGAGCCTTTTCCTGAAAACAGCTTCCTGCTGTGGCTGGAAACAATGTCGATGAACCAAAACAGTAAAGTTGTCGCCATAAAACCAAATCAATGAGCTGAAAGACACTTGAGAGCTGAGAGGATCTGCAGTTGGGGATTATTGTGTGTAGGTTCGTCACTACCAGTGACCTCAAGTTACACGTTTGATCTATTCATAATAAAAGAAAAATATCTATATTTTCTTATAAAATAGGACAGAATAAATCTACAATTAAAGAATAACTAAGCACAAGAGTTTTGGCTGAAGTGCCTCTCAAAACAAACTCTTTGAATACAATTTCAATGAAACCTTTTTTGAAATAAATATGACTACATCAAACCTGAAATAAGTCTATTTTTCATTGGTTTGAGGGTAGGAATAACTCACGTGGAATACAGTATAAAATAAAGTTTAAAAGTAGAAACATGTTCGACATTTGCTCTTCTAAAATGATCAATTTGTCAGAGAATACAGGGGAGGACCGGCTACCTCCTTCTCACAGGTTGCCGGTTGCATAATCTATATCATTCATTATTCATCACAGCATCCAGGTAGTCACTCATTAGTACGCACACGTAGCCCGGGTAGTTCCTTTACAAGTGTCGAGCAGTTGCTTAAACCAACGCTTTCCACTTGTTTGATCCGCGGGTTAATCGGCCTCGTATTACTTCAGGTGCCCCGGTGGCATTAATTGCTCGCGGGCCACGGCATTTTAATGAAGGTCAAAAAAGAGCAGGGAGCACAAAGGCGAGAACACCTTGTTCAGCTCTCCGCCTGTGTCTCCACTACGTCACCGACGAGAGCTTAATGTGTCTGGGAAGTGGGAGCACCATGGTTACCGTACTACAGGCAGGGAACCTTTGGCTATCGGGAGTCTGCCCACAATTCCACTTTGTTATGGCACCACAATGGTTATGGACCTCCAGCTGCTCGACGACTTAATTCTATTGTTAAGGGGGAAAAATGTCAAACATTAAATTCCACCGATATCAGAGATGCCTGCCAGCAGCTTAGAAAGATCACATTTACATTTTAAGTGTTTTTTGTCTGACACTCGTATCCTGATACGCAGGGTCACACGGAGAAACATAGGAAATGCATTAAAATCATCATCCAACATAGTTTCATAAATGAGTGTATGGGGTTTGTTTTGCTCTCAAGGACCAACATATTTAAGACAAACATGACTCAAAGTTGTTCTTCATTTAAAGCAGTGGTGCTCAAACTGTGGGTCGCGGGGGTGATGCCGCTTAAAAAATATATATATTAAAAAACATATTTATTTTTTTAAGACTTTTTTAATTTATATAATCCTTTATTAATCCCACAGCGAGGAAACTACTCTCTGCATTTTCCCATCCTTAGTAATTAAGGCGCAGTGTGCTGCTGTGAAGCAGGGCTTCAGTGTCTTGCTCAAGGACACTTCAACATGAAACTATGGAGAACAGGGATGAACCGGCAATCTTGTGATTTCAGGACGACCACTCTCCCCATGAACTAGATAACTTTACATAGTACAAAAGTACAACGTACACGGACATAAAACGTCATTAATAAATACATGGCAAAATGCCTGTACTTTCGTGGAAATGTTTAGTTCGTAATCGACGATTTTTGCCGTTTTTCTAAAAGCCTCCGTGAGATCTCCGTCAAATCTACAACCCCGTTTTTAAAATATTTGTAGAGGAAAGCAGCTCACTGCAGCCACTAATACTGATACAACGTGATGGCTCACACATCTGCACTCATTCTGTTTTGCACAGGTTGCACGTTATTGTTATTATCTTGAAAAGATATCCAGTGCAAAACAGGTTATTTGGAGCCACAATAAGTTATTTTTTTGTCAAATATTAGTTATTTTTTGCAGAGATTGAACTTTATTTGCATTGTTCTAACAAAGTGATTGCACATTGTATTAGTTTGTGTCTGATGGAGCAATCTGGTTTACTTGAAAGTGATTGCAATTGTCTTTATTCTATCATTTGAAAAATAACGGAGGAGTCACAAAAAGTTATTTCAATACAAATTCAGCATGGAACATTTTGTTACAATTTTGTTGGGGAGGTGGGGCATGAACATTTTTCTTCCTCCAAAGTGGGGTGTGACGAAAAAAGTTTGAGAACCACTGATTTAAAGGCAGTGGTATGGTGTTTCAGACAAAACTCCTCTGGCTCAGGGATGATTTTCTTTAATGTTTTCAGTGTATTTGGAACACACACCAGGAGTGCCAAATATTGAACAACGAGGAACAGACTTAATCAATAGAAAAATAAATGAAAGGGGTTTATATAACCCCTTTTATTTTTCCTTGTGTAGTTTTGGACGGCACACCGGCTGCACTTGGTGCAGCAGAAGATGCTGCGCTGCTAATCACAAGTAGCTGCTGGAAGCAGGAAGACACACTGACTTTCTTTAGACACTGAACTTCCTTCCTGAAGTCAAAACTATTTTTCCACAAGTAGTTCAGATCTCAAGATGTCATGGGTGTCTTGGTGTTTGAAAAAAAACATTAAAGACTTTTCTCGCCATAATGTCACACATAGTATCACCTTATAAAGTTGTTGTGGCTAATATTTTAGCACGCAGTTGCCTCTTTGCACATCCAGCAGCCGTGTAGCAACGTTAGCATTCATTTGGAGTCATGATTCTGTCCACCTGTTAAACGTAAGTCCACAATTTAATCTAATTTTAACTGTTTTAGTCTCTAAGGGAAAGATCTCTTCGCCTGCTTTATGCTCCAAAATGTTCACTCGTTGCTAGTTTGGTGCTGACTTGTTTGTACTTTTTGCAATGCTAATTCACTATCCAGGCTACAGGGACCACAACAACTGTAAGAGGACATTTGTCAGGTAAATGTCTCCATTTCATCTCAAACGCCACCTCGGCTTTTCCCTTTATTCGTTCAATTTTGGATTGTCTGTCCCTGGTTACTAATAAACATAGCAATATTCTGCACAGCCCCTTCCAGGGTTCAAAACACATGCATATGCCTGACAAACAAGTCAGTTTAGCTATGCAAGACAAACACAGACCTCAAATGCATATTAAGACAGAATGCAAAGAGGATTTTAGAAGCGACCGCCAAACGGCTACATCAAAAGCTCACATTGTCTGCATTCTTATTATTTACACATTCTCTGTATAGGGGATTGAAGTCAGAGACGTTTCAAGGTCACTGCATAAGAAAGAGTGCATCGGCCTGCACCAGCAATTAAACAGGTAAATAAACAGGAAAGAATTCTGTACGTGTGGGGTCATCTTGAACCAGCTGGACTAAGAAATGTGTGTGTACCCTCGCAGAGTCAACCTAGAATAAGGACAGCGCAGCCTCAAATATGTCGTCCCTCAGTTGTCTGTTTGCTCTGGAGAGCTCACATTTTTCTTGGAGAGACAAGGTAGAGGGTACACAAAAGGGAGTCTGAGCTAGAAGCTGAGCAGCCGGTACAGAGAAGCTGGTAATCCTCAGTATTGCCTGTGGAAGATGGGTCCTGTCGCTCTTCAGAGAATTTGATATTCCTTAAATCTTGAGGTACAGCCAATGCATGCTAGGTATATGTAATCCATCTCATGACTAAGTCGATCCTGACTGTAATTCTGTCGATGACACTTGAATCTGAGGATGCAGATCCATTTATTCCAAGAATGGGGTATATTCTCGTATTGTAAAGCGGGCTCTTCTCCTGATTGTGCTCCCGGATGAATCCGAGCAGAAGCGCAAGATTCAGCGGGGAAGCGCAACAAACAACCCCCTACGGCTATAAAGAACAGAAGCCAACAGACACACATCAGTGAGATGTGGGACACACAGTATGCACAAGGTAAGAGATGGCATGGCCATGTATGGTAATGAGAAGAGAGAAAAGAAGGAGCTGCGAAGGCACAGAGAGAATCAGTCGAAAACAGCCACAGAGAGCGGTGTGTATACGCAAAAACTACAAGTAATGGGCATCCGTTGCATCCTGGGTAAAACTGATACACTGGGGATCTCATCGGTCATTTTTTAAGTCCATTTAAGATTGAATACCTGCTCTTTTTAGTCACACTAGTGGTATTTAGCCATTGAGTGTTAAAAAACTAGACCAAGCAAAACACTAAAAATGTCATAACTTCTCTTATGTTTCAGTCTGAACTATTTTTACTACTACAGAGTTCTGCTAGCTAGCTTTCTGTTGACAAAAGTCACGCTGGCACATGTTTAAGGTTATTGGAAATGCTTCAACACGCATTAGATGGATTGTCATGAACATTTTGTAAGAACACGCAAAATGAATTTGGTTTATGCCTGCAAACCTTTGACCTTCCAACCAGCTGTAGTTCTTGTTTAGTGCTATGCTAGCATGCTAATTTGCACAAAAAACAAGATGGTGAACACAGTAAACATTACACCTGCTAAATGTCAGCATGGTAGGATTTGCCTTTGAGGGTTTGCTGCTATCGTGCTCATATTGGCAATTAGATCGAAACCTCGCTGAGCCTTTGAGCACATTTTCCTCTCAGAGCCGGTCACATGGCTGTAGACTCTTGTTGGTTCTCAAATTAAGGAAAAGGTATTCAGAATTATGCATTCATATTTAGAGTCTGCAGGCAACAGGATGAGATTATTATGGTTGAGAAATAGCTTGTAAACCAGCAACTTGTATAAAAAATAAATCAGGTACTCTACGTCGTCTCCTCCAACTGCAATCTCACATCTCAACTAATCCGGATGTAAACAATGAACAGCGCACGGAGAAGGAAGTCTAACATCCCCTGCCTACACGGCAGAGGCTTACAGCGTCAGGTGGAGATTGGGTACGTCTGCTACACTATATTTTGAGGGAACTGTACGTTCAGGTAAATATTTTGCATGTGTACTTAAGTAAAAACAGCAGAAGCAAGACCATATCTGCTTTTCTCCTCTAAAATGTGACAGGAAACCCCGACCATGAAGGCCCAAAACATTTTTCAAAGAATGCCAAAAGCTGTGTTTCCTCTGTATTCATTCTGCAGTGGATCACCGCCGTGAGTCCATGAACAAAACAAGTGCCTGTGGTTAGTTCACACGTCTGTAATAACATCAGGACAAACTAAACTAAACCGCTAGACAGCCGAAGAGCTGGTGGTACGGGTTCCTTCAGGTGGCTGTTTTAAACGGGAACTATGTTTAATATTATTATGTCTACATGTTTGATGAAGAGACACTATGACTGGAAATATATACTCTGTGATTAAGAAATGGGGTTGGTCTTGCACAATGTTTGATTTCATTACTCGAGTATAATATAACATATTTGTGTGCTCAATATCTCTGCCGTTGATGACATTTAATACACCCAATACAATATTGTTCTTAGCTAAAAGCATCTAATCAAGGTCAGCCTGATCTTGATCTCACCAATATGACCCTAACATTATGAACGCTCAGAATTATTACCAGCAGAGCAATGCAGGCTACATCCTCACTGCAGCCTGAACTGCCAATACTTCATGATTTTGGATTGCAGTTTTATCGAAGGATGAAACAACATCCAGTCACAATAACAAAAAACTACATCCAAGATTTCCCCTTGCCACAAGTTTCAGTGATCATGTGCAGCTTCAAGTTTTGCTGAATTATTAATAATTGCTGTTTTGTGTGTGTGTTTCGTTGTTCTCTCTGCTGATACATTAACAAGTCGCTACGTCCCCAAAGAAAATTACCAACTGTCTTGAAATATATATATGTGGCGTAATATTACTGACAGCTGCGGCAAATTCCACTTTCCACAGGATCAGGAGAGATTAGTTCAGGATCACCAGACAAAATTCTACCGTAAAAGTTGGGTTACAAGCCGCTTCTACCTCTGGTGGGTGTCCCCGCTGTAGCAAGCTAGCGCTGCTGCTAGCTCCCCGCTGTTGCTGCTAGCTCCCCGCTGCTGCTGCTAGCTCCCGCTGCTGCTGCTACTGCCCGTTGCTGCTGCTACTGCCCGCGTCCCCTTTGCCCGATTCGGGTGTCGAGCCGGGGCTGGTCCCGCTACCTTCGGTGGTTGTCAGGGAGCTAGCGGAGCGCTAGCAGGAGCGCTAGCTGGCTACAGTGACTGACTGAAGGTAGTAGCGGCATGTAACCCGACTTGTACGGTAGTTTAATCTTTCATCCTCCATCAAGGAGATTGACATGATACATCTAGTTTGGGTTTGCAGATTAAAAAAAGTTCTAGTCTTGATGAAGATGATGATGGAGGAAAATACAAATGATTTAAAATTATAGTGGTGCTGCCGACAGACTCCTTAGCTATAATGCTGTATTCATCACATGTTTCACATACTTGCACAAAAGGGACTTGGAGGCCTACCTATCGCCTGAAAACTACTAATCAACACTTTATCAGATCGTCATTGTTTAGCACCGCTCTCCAGTCTTCTGTTTTTTACACAACGCTGTCTGGGAGCAATTTCAGCGATAAAACACCACAAGGGAGAGATGAGTATTAACAAAGGTGACTCATACTTCTGCAACCTTCATGGCAAATCATAATTCCCTATTTCATTTGAAAGGATGTTTTACTAATTTTCTCCTTTTTAAATGCACGCTGGGAGCCGTCTTTGAAGCTTCCCCTCTGAAGACTGTTTTGTGATGTCCTTCTGTCCGTGCCAGTGATCTCCGGCTATGAGCGAGCTGCTAAAGTGATAAACATGACTGGAGGACTTTACTACGAGATGTTGAGCTGAAAAGCCGCACGCAAGCTGCAAAGCAGGCAAACCAAACCCAGAGGATCGGTTTGTGGGGATCAAACATGTGTGGTTTGTCTTGATGGGTGAATTAATGAGTGAAATCTGCATTAACCCTCAGGGAGCCGAACCCACACAAGGCACACAGTACGGGTTCTTTTATGATTGACACAAGGTTGTGTCGCGGCTCTTTCCACATTAGTCCTCACGGAAACAAAAAGGCTACTTTAGAGTGATATTTTAGCAAAGAAAGACGCCTTATCAAGCTATAAAAATATATATCTTGGTATAAAAGCCTGGTTGGTAGAATAAAATGTGCTGTGTGGAGTTTTTTATGTTCACTAACAGGATTATGGAGCGTTTCAAAGGGTTGCTTCGTGCTGCCCTTGCAACTTGTAAAGTTGCAAAGGCAGCTTTAAAGGATCATTTCACTTTATTACAACTGTGTCTCATATACATCATTTTTACCATCATCTCTTTTGTTAATAATCACCAGCGTTGGGTAACGAATTACTTAAATTGTTCAAATACTGCAATTGCTGAGGGATCACAATTTTAAATGCATTACATGAGGAACACATGTAACACATAAGCAACACATGTTACTCGTGTCAGTTACGAAACCCAGTAACCAATTTGGAGGTTGACTTGATGGAGGTCTCTCTGTTTGGTGTGTCTGTATTCAGACTGGACTTATGGGGAGTTATGACTGAAATACACGGGTCACTCATGCATGATCTCCACAGTGATGTCGTCAACTCTCCTATAAACAAAACATATTACCTTCCTAAAAGACGTTTAGCGAGATTACTCTGACAAGCGATCGAAAGAAAAAGCTATTTCCAGAAACAGCTATTTTAAAAGTTATTTCACCAATACACAGTCAAGGAAAATGCCGATGGGCTGTCAATAACGTAAAGGCCATTAATTAGTGCCGTGCAGGCTTACTTGTTCTCAGCTGATAATTATGGACCAGGGCCGAATGGATTTCTGCTTCATCAATGAAGAGCGAGGTTTCTACACCTTTAAATGAGGTGCAAACTGTGTGACACCACACAGTTTGCACCTCATTTAAGGGTGTAGAAACTCGATTTGTGGTTAATTTTTTTGAACCCCTTCTGAATATCAGCATACCTGGCATCTCTCACCTCGGCATCGATTAGATGTTACTGGACAGAACTTTTTTTAAATTAAGGCTTTAGGTAAAAATGTACAAGTAGGAACGTATATGTTTTCTTCATTCGTGTTAATTATGCAAAAATGAATGGACATTTAATTGTTAATATCATCATTCGAAAAATGCTGAAACGTGCAGTATGTGCTGAATTTGTTTTTTGAGTTGCCAATGTACATATCCAGCACATATGGAGCAACATTAGCAGTCATTTGGAGATTTTTCTGCCCACCTAATGAAGCCCAATATTCACTCTTTTCTCCAGCAGCTCCTGAGGGAAATACGTGTCTCATTAGCTGCTAAATGCTCCACTATGTCTGCCTGCTTGTTGCCAAATGTGTCTGTCTGCTGTTTGGTGCTGGGCAGGTAGACGGTACAGTGGAGATTTAGAGCTTTCATACTGATGTTCAATGAGCTGAAAGATGCTAAGATGCTGAGTCAGGTCATTTCGACCCCTTTCACAGACAAGTACCGTAAAAGTCGGGTTACAAGCCGCTACTACCTTCGGTCAGTCTCCCCGCTGTAGCCAGCTAGCGCTCTTGCTAGCGCTCTTATTAGCGCTCTTGCTAGCGCTTCTGCTAGCGCTCCTGCTAGCTCTCTGACAACCAACGAAGGTAGCGGGACCAGCGCCGGCTCGACACCTGACTTGGGCAGAGGGGACGCGGGCAGTAGCAGCAGCAGTAGCAGCAGCAGCAGTAGCAGCAGCAGTAGCAGCAGCAGTAGCAGTAGCAGCAGCAGTAGCAGTAGCAGTAGCAGCAGCAGTAGCAGTAGCAGCAGCAGTAGCAGCCAGCTACAGCGGGGACACCTACTGGAGGTAGAAGCGGCTTGTAGCCCGACTTTTACGGTGTTTTGCGGTGTTCCATTGTGACCATAAACATTAACATTAATTGCAGCTGCTTTGAAACTAAATTAAGTTGATCCAGAAGCTCCCCGAGATATTGTGCACAGATTGTGCACAGAATACCAAGATCATCGCAAGATTTTTAACAAGAAATCATCATTGCACTGTTGATTATCTGGTCATTATCTCCGCCAGATGTAAGCCTGAGGGAGATCATGTGTCGTGTGTGTGTGTGTGTGTGTGTGTGTGTGTGTGTGTGTGTGTGTGTGTGTGTGTGTGTGTGTGTGTGTCTGTCTGTCTGTCTGTCTGTCTGTCTGTCTGTCTGTCTGTCTGTTTGTCTGTCTGTCTGTCCGCTGCTAGTCTTGCAAATTACTGAACCCATCAACCTGGTATTTTCTGTGCTTATTTATGACTACGTGCTCAAGGACCTCTCGAGGTTCCAGTGATTCACCATTTTTGAAGAAAATCGTCATTTAGTCAGACCGTCATTTCCTGCTGACTCCTCACTCCCTTTGTTTCAGTAGCTAAAAGCATTAACGTCAATCTGCGAGGCTAAAAACAGACCTAACCGAGTGTGTTGCAGGCTACATTTTGACCTTTTGTCGTGGCTCAAAAACTGACACCCATGAGAGGGTTTTGAATCGGAGCATCTTCAGATTAATTCCATACCTGATATATTATGATCCACTAAGCCCAGTAAATGTATCTTGACTGTAAGGGAGCCTGGAGGGACGATTCAAGTCTTCTTTGTTTGAAAGCTGAGAGCTGCAATATATTGAGTGTACTTTTCTAGTTTCACTGTGTTGCTTTATCTTCCTGCATTTAAATTGGGCTTGTTTTTTTTATGTATGAACAGTGTCGGCATTGCATTGCGTCTCTTATTTTGTTTTGTTTTCACTCCATTCATGTCCGTATTGTCTTTTTTGGGGGAGGTAAAAGAGATAAACCCCACTACATTTGCATTCAGGCAAGATGAATCATAGCGTTATGTTCTACTACTAGAGGATCAGGGGAACCTAAAGCACAGTAGCAGCGTCAGCTCTGTTCTGCGTTAATACCTGTCATTAATTCCAAAGCATAATCTCCTTGCACTTCCTTTTTAAAAGGTCAATTAAACCTCCGCGGAGATGCTTACACTAAACGCATTTTACATCAGCTGTAATCCTCCTGATGTGCAATCATAACAATTTCTTCAGACATTTGAAGTCAAGTCGCATTCACATCCTGCAGCCTGCTCCCCGGCAGGACTCTGAGCCGTCCCAGGTGTCACTCTATATCCCCTGTTAGGCCTCACCTAATGAAGCTCATTGCCCAGCTTCTGGAAATATGGCCATTGAGTGCTGCTAAGCAACAGGCGCTCGTGCTGTTCATCACCTGCGCAGAGAAACTGACACCACTTGGCCCGGCGTGCCCGGCTGCCAACAGACTTGCAACAGGGATATGTAGTCAGAAGGTCATGTCAAACTAATGCCACATGGTGTGCTTTTTTGGTGAGACAAAGACATGGGATGTTCGTTCCCAGCAGGTCTGTGATGGTGTTGACCCACAGCAGCCGGGCAGCCGTCACTAATATCCAGCTATAGTCGCGTCTCGGCTCCTTACGGCTCGATTGGCCTCTCAGAACTGAAGCCCGCCAAACACAAGAGACTGGACCGACTGGATTGTTCAGTGCACTTTATATTCCTTTTCATGTCCTATTCATTCTGCAGGAGATAAGCATGTATAATGTGCATGCAGTGACTTGAAACTAATTATAGATCATCATATTTATAAATGTATATCATGATTACTTTGCACGAAAGGGAACAGCTGCATGCATAATGTTGCAGCAATCACACCGGGGGGGGGGGGGCAAAAGAGCAAAGAGCACATGTTGCATATCGTGTTTCATGATAATATCTCAGCTGCGCATTATATTCCTTTCACTGATCCTGAATCAGACAATTGGAGCAACCTATGTCAACATGTACTCAGAGCAATGCCATCATGCAGAGTGAAGGTATAATGCTGTGACAATTATAGCCCGGATCCCGCCGCTTTATTTGTTTGTTTGTTTGTCTTTCCACCTATGTCATTCTACTGTCACTGTGCTATCACACTCTCTTTGCCTTCCACCCTTCGGAGGGGAAACCACGTTTAGGATCAGAGACGCTGCTCGTGCATCAGACCACACACTGCATGCGCGCAGGCCGCCGCCGACGCTGATTTCATGCTGCTGTTCCGTGGCAATAACTCATACAGGAGACCGCACATTCCCACTCTTCCTACAGATGGAATAAAGTGCTGGTGATAAGACCGTGTGGGAGTGCATTACAGTGCAGAGCTGCAGAGGGAAGATTATTGTCAGGGTCCAGCAAGGGAGAAATAACAGCAGGTAACGGTGATGGAGTAGCGGCGGTCATCATCGGCACCCTTGCTGTACCCACTGACGAATTACATAAAATCTCCTGGAGTTTAACTGTAAGTGCAGGTTCTTAAAGGGAGCCTGTCAGAGAGGGAAATGAGACAAATATGTGTATGTGCATAGTAATTAGATGAAATGCAAATATGTCTCGTGCCTGAGCTGCGAGGAGGAACACACAGCAGTTTAGCAGCTGGTTTCTGTGGCACGCTGACTCACAGCCCGGGGCGACCGGAGTGGATCTGGATGCAACTAGCGGCCAAATGATGACGTCATTGTGAGTGGCATTGCAGTGTCCACTTCATTCCCATTGCTGAGGCACATCTCTTAGATTCAGGTGACATTTAGATGATGGTGTTATTCTAGATTTTCTCATTCTCAGCAAATGCAGAAGTTAAAAGGATTTTTGGCTTCACATCAAAGACATGTGTTGCTACTAAACTGAAGACAATGGACCAGTCTAAGTTTGTGTATGTTCACAGAGTAATCTTTGTCTTATCCAGAAAGTTCAAACAGAAGCTAGTGGAACAGATGCTGTTCAGGACCCGATGTCATGACGTCTGTATTTCACAACAGCAGCGCGATGACTTCCTGGAGTCTCGTTGTCACCTTGATGCCCTTGTTGTTGGCAACCAGCAGACCAGGGACTAGTTGCTTCCCTCTGCTTCCAGCTCTGATGCTAAGCTACGCTAATTACATCCTGGCTTTCGGCACATAATCCAACCCTGTCTCTCACTCAATTACGATCGCATACAACTAAACTCCACACCCGATTATGTTCTGAGGGAAACCTTTCATATCTAAGAATTACGGTTGCACCTGATTACCTTGTGAATTTAAACAAAACTGAACAAAAACGCAACAAAACCACTCGGTCAAGTTGAGGCAAAAAAGGTGCAGAGTAATGTTTGTGGTATCAAAGTATTTCTTAAAATAAATAACTAGACCGCTCTTAAAAAAAGGGCCGACTCAGTCATTTTCTAACAGCTGGGAACTGTAGTTTTTAGAAAATGTCATATAACAGGGGGAAAGTATGCATTTCCGACTATTTTCAGATGATTTTTACTGATTGACTAAAAATAAAGCCTAAACACAAAATTAAAACAACTAATCATAATGATGGCCATGATGTCAGAATAAGGCTGTAAAACTTCAGTTTTCCTTCAAAATGAATTCGTAAAATGTAAAATGTAATGCACGAAAATTATCCATTTAGTTTCTTTCTTCATATATTATACAACATTTGAGACATGAATTAAAATCCTTCAACGTAATCATATTTCAATATTTGATACAGATACCATCTTTCCATCGCATATATACATGCATAACATAATTTTGCATGCATGTAATTAAATTTAATATCAATATTTGAAGGGAAAGCTACATTCATATGTTTATATAATTAATAAGCAGACCCCGTTTGCAGCGGGTGTCCTTCGTGTTATTTCTATCGTCATGAAAGGTCATGAGAGTCACGCTCAATACGCCGTGTCGCACATCCAGGTTGGAGTTATGAGATAAAGTAATTGCTGCACAGCAGGTCATTGGTTCAGACTTTTCTCAAGCTGGATGATGGTCTCTATCAAATATTACATCCCCACTTTCATTCAGTGCTCGTGCATTGTACCGGGATGCTAAAAGATGTGCTCGTTTGAGAGTGTGCATATTATGACAGCAGGTGAAGCGTGCCATGCTATTCTTGTATTGATTGGCAACCAGGAGGAATTTCAACAACAAGGACGGAGATTTTTGAAAGAGCCGCTTAAGCCGCCATGCTGGATATGTAACGAGACAGTAGGCTTCTTTCCTTTTGAATACACCCCACTTCATCCCTTTATCCTCTCCAGCCACAGCCCACCTCCATTTTCTTCCTCATTGTTCAGCCAGCACGGCTCCTCTCCGACAGCCGACACCACCTAGCCCACCGACAACAAAGAGGCACTACGGTTCATCAAGCAGCAGCTCCCCCCAATCCCGCTCTCCACTCACACCGGCCCACTTGAGCCTGGATGAGCCCACTGGGCTTCGTCCCTGGGCTCTGCTTCGCCCCGCGCTGGAGTGGAACAGCCAGTCGCCGCCACTTGAATCCTCTAAGAAACTCGGAGGGTGAGAGGAAGCCTCCCGCCGTCCCGTGGGCCTTTCAACACATCTGTGTGTCGTCTAGAGGCCTCTCTCCTCACACGGATGAAGAGACACTCAACGCATTGCTGGCACACGAGCCACTGCCATTGTCGTGACGGGTGGAATCGGTGACACAGCGCGGAGAAGTAGCGCCAATAACATTGGAGGAAAGCAAACTAAGAACAAAACAGTCCAGCCAAGTATCCTACGGATTATTTATTCCACCTGCTTCCTTTAGATTACCTTGGTTTTCTAGCTGTTGCTTCATCTCTTGTTGAAGCCCAGAGGATGCTGCGCGCTTCTTCCTCCTCGGGGTAGTTGATGTTTCAAGGTCGATAGCTCTCTGAGATGACTGACAAGCGTTGAGCCAGGAATTAGGCCGAGAGGAGTACAGCTATATTTACACAACACCTTCTGCCTAAAGGTGAGGAGTTAGATACAGTGGCTTTAAGGGCTCTGTCTCTAGGTAAGATGTAGGGCTTATCTCGCCTGCAGTTTTCACATGTCATTCAAGATTAATGTAGTGCCTGACTTGTATTCGGAGAAGAAATATAGAACTGGTATTTGTGGCTCAAGCATTCGTATGACGTTGGAAGTAAAAGTGTAGTTTATGATGTCTTTCGTCTTATTTTCATAGTTTTGTAGAATAACAATTGCATAGACCTACACAATGCACACTTCAACTTTGAAGAGGACTTCCTGCGTAAATCAAAATCAGCTTTAATGTCACTTTCTGTCAATGTGCAAACATACAGAAGATTTGAAAGTATGTCCCTCTCCTGTCCAACATATAGTGAATACAGATAATAATAACAAAGTGCAAATAGGTTCAAATTCTTTTTTTTAAAGAAAATATAGATACAAACAGCTCATTAGAAGTTAAGTAAACCACGGTGACTCTTATTTACAGGAGATTATACACTAAATAAAATGTCTTTATAAATATGATATTACATTTCTGCCACTAAATCCCCGTAATTGCTACACTGTTCCTTTAAGAGCATAGCACATTGTACTGTACATATTAAGAGCATGTATTAAATAAAGCATTTAAAGTAACTGCACCTGAAGATCCCTCATTGCATAAGGAAACTGCGGCTACGGGGAATACGGTTTGTTGGGTTGCAGGAAGTCAATCTGTAAAAACCGTGATGGATGTTTCCAGCAGACTGTTTTATTACTTAGCTTTGCTTTCGCTTCCAAATTAGTTTGCTCTATTAAATCTATCAGACTTCTATTTTGCTAGACGGCTGCAATTCATTTGACGTGTAATTGTTTGTTGTTGGCGAGAGACCAAAGAACCAAAGTCAGTGCGATGCATCCTCTGGGAACCACGAAAGTCTGGACAAAATTCAATGACAATCCATCTTCTACTTGATGAGATATTTTGGTCCCCGCCGAGGAGAGAGATCGACTGACCGAACAACAGACCTGCCAGACACTACTGAGGAGGTGCTGACAAAAAATAATTGTTCAAATCAAAGCAGGAGAGGCCAAGAAATTCAGACTTTTAGTCTCTAGTGCAAACTCCAAAACCTCTGGATCCTATGTTACCCACAATGCACCACGGCAGCTTCTTCACCCCATACATTTCTCAAAGAGCCACAGATGAGTATTACTTCTTATGACGATTACACTTTGATGTGTAAACCTAAGAGAGCGGCCCTTTAAGATGAGAATAGCTGGAGTTTTTATATATATAACTCTCTTTCAGACTAATATCTTACGTCATTTCTTTTCTTTTGGGTAAAGCGGCGGGCACACTGTGTGGTACAACGGGATCTTGTGTGCACAGTTTAAACAGACCAGCCGGCTCCAGAGTCCGGGACTCCCACAGAGAGCATCAGCACCACAGGAACACATTGCCATCGATCTGTGTGGAGACCTCCATCAAGCGCCCGGCAGGACGCTTCAGCAAAGTGAAAATAATCTACTGGCAACAAAGTGCAACCAGGGTGAAAACCTGGACTCATTTTTCAATAAGAAGCAGTCGGACACTATTAACAACTTTGTTTCCAGAAGAAAGGAGAAACTCAGCCAGCATTGGGAGGCACTGCGGCAGCAGGGCGTTGATTTACGGCACAGATTTGATCTCACAAATTGGGGACAGGGAAGTAAAATCTCAAGTGAACAAAACCACTAAACACTCCATTAATCATTGATGGATCTGGCGTCGTCCAGGTAATGTAACACCGGCGTCGAGGGGATAACAACACAGGAATCTTTGTTTTATTCAATGTTCCTTCATTACAAAAACTAAATCAAACTGCAAAAAGTGCACACAAAAAACTACTGAAATACTAATGTAAATAAATAAGTGTTGTAATAAAAGCCATTTGATACTGAAACACACTTATACAGCTTATAGTCATCAACCACTCTGAAATGAACAGTATATTTTATATTAAGTGAAGAATGTTCTCACATAACTTGCACATTACATCATTATTTAGGTGTTCAGCTTATCAAGGTGGTTTTTTTCGTTCATGAAAGTGAATTGTAACATCTTTGATTGCCTACAAATGTCTTATTTCAACCCTTTCGTGTCACTTCTTGTTGCAAAACAACGTTTTCAATGCTGTGAGCGCCACTTGTGAAATGCCATTTCAGATATCTCACATCTATCTGTATTGCTTGCTTTTTTTTGTGGACATTTTGGCGAGCCAATCCTTGAAGAATAACAATATGTGTTTGCATAAATGCCTTGAAGCCAGACATGTCTCAAAAATATGACTGAAGATTTAATAAGCCGAGACTGTAGCCAGACAGGTTGCAGTTTGATTAAAGGAAGGTGAACTGAATGTATTTTTTATTGCCATTTATATGATGATTGGAGTGCTTTCTCTTCTTGCTTAGATGGCTGATGATTGCCAAAAACCACATTAAATCTGAGAAAAATAATTTGGGACATTTACCTATTGTCCCTGTATTATGAAGATTTCTTCCATCATAATTTTTTTTCTCATAAAAAACATGATATAAACCAATAATCACAGCTGATATGAATCTCTGTCGCGTATAATGGAGGAACAAATCTCCTGGATTTAAAATATGTTTAATCATTTTATTAACTGCTGCTCGAGAAAAGGAGCCTTGAAATCCTGGTGCGCTTGATGTATTGGAGATTTACATAATCCATAAAGTAATGGGAAACCTGCGTTCTTACGGCCCATGTGTCATCAAGAACATGAAGATGAGTAGTGAGTTTATTGACCGTCAGAGAGAACCGTCAACAGGTTCTCTCTGAGAATAAAAGCAACAGGGGAAACTTCCCCTAAATGTAAAGTGACTTTGTACATCCAGCTCTCCAATCAGTCCTCGTCAATACACAACACACAACACACACACACACACACACACCTACACACAAACACACATGAACACACGGCGATCAGTGTGCATGCTTCACATCTGCAGGGCCGCGCCTGTATCAAGATGACAGCGGGTGCTACCATCCAGAGGATGACAGCTGAGTGCTGGCAAAGTGCAGCTTTTAGCCGCCCGTGGCCGCGTGTGGAGCAGCAGACAGATTACACAGCACGGCTATTGTATGCAAATGAGCCGTGAAAACATTTCAGTCCCCCAAACCTGATAGGAACCCAAATATGTTTCTTATATATCTTAATCATACATAATATACTGTCCGGTGCTTTAACCCTAGAACACCAACATTACAAATAGCAACACCGTCACTAACGTCGGGTATATTTTACCTGATATAATACCTGATAAAATATACTTCCTGATAAAATATACTACCTGATAAAATATACTTCTCGTCAGGGACAGAACTCGTCAGAACAGGGATTGGATCAGAGAGACACGCCACCTTCAATAAGACACGCCCACCTTCAATAAGACACGCCCACCTCCAATAAGACACGCCTGCCTTCAATAAGATACGCCTACCTTCAATAAGTCACGTCTACCTTCAATAAGACACACCCACCTTCAATAAGACATGCCCACCTTCAATAAGACACGCCCACCTTCAATAAGACATGCCTTCCTTCAATAAGACACGCCCGCCTTCAATAAGACACGCCCACCTTCAATAAGACATGCCTTCCTTCAATAAGACACGCCCGCCTTCAATAAGACACGCCCACCTTCAATAAAGTCAGTGAGCAGCATGAAGCTACTCAAGGACCCACAACTCAGACAAAAGCAACACAATGAAAATAACGTAACCACAATAGCTCGGGTAAAAGTCACCTGACGTTAAACATGCTGTTTTTTTTCGGTATAATTTACAGTATGATCTAATATTATGAATCCCTAACAGGGAGTCATTTATAGTTTACATACGAATGCCATCACTTATTAAGAGCCTTAAATTCTATAATGGCTTCTTTTGAATGGGTTGATTCATAATACACTCTCTTTTAGTGGACTCGTCCCACCGGCACATAAACTGCATATAATGTGTGTGAGCGCTGTAAGTGGCACTTGCTGCGCGGCGTAATGGAAACTGAGACTGGCACAATAAGTCCAATGGCATCTGACTCATCCTCACCAAGCACGTTCATTAGAAAGGACGTGTGATGAATGCATCTGTGAGGATGACGGCAGCCGCCCGTTAAGCACTACTACGCATTTAACCGTACAATCATGTCAATAATCATCTTCTTTTCAAACTATTGTCTCGTGAGAAATTAGAATTACCTTCACAGTTGGAAACGTATCTCAACATTTGGTTAAATTGTTGTCTTGTTGCTGTAAGTAACATGTATTTAGCATTTAAAAATTGAGTGAAATGTCACAATGTATTACATTAAAGGTGAACTAATCATTATTTTTGCATTATCAGATTACTATGTGTAATCTGTAGGGATCCCTCATAGCGACAAATCCACTAATCAACTCTGCCGTGCGTTTTGGGGTTTTTAAGACAGCTTTGTTTCGATTTTCCAGCCGACAAACTTTCCGCTGTCACCAGCAGCAGACATGGGGTCAGTTCAGTCTCATTAATGACAAATGCACACAGACTAACCTCATATCAGACGGCTATTTTCGGCAGTGAAAAGGTGACAAACAGAATGTATGCTACAGTTAGCTTGTAACTAGCTGGGGAAGAACGTGGACAAATATTGTACTGAAGCGTCGGTGGAGACCAAAACAGAAAATTAGCCTCTCTGGCTAATTTACAGTTGTACTGGTCATTGGTGTGCATTGTCCCTGCAAAATAAACAAATAAACAAATAAAATGCAGTTGGTTTTTGGACTTGGATTTGGCAGTTGGCCAGAAATACGATATCCAAATGAATGTGAAGGCGGCTCAATATGTCAGATATGTGTTCAGCCTGTGCTGCTAAAGACAATTAATGATTGCAGCTTTAATACAGATTTGATTTACTCAGATTATATTTGTGTAATTTAGCGCTTTCTGTTCAGGTAAACACAGCTCTGCTTTTATAATTTGTTAGTCTGACTACATCAGACTTTTTCCAGGAAGCTACGGACATATTGTATCTGACTTTAATTCATTCATTCTGAATTATTATGACTATTATAATTATTTATTATTGGCCTTTTTTTCCTGAACAAAGAAATGGAGGTGCCAACCACAAAAGCCTGTCCAATATGCAATTCATTTTAATACTCGTTGAATAATTGTTGTATAATCCTCTTAACATTCCTGTAAAATTTGACGAAAAACGCATATCTAGGTATACCCAAAGTAAATTGCAAGATGTACTTGAACTATTTGGAGTAAATGCATGGTCTTGGTCTCTTTTGAAAGGTAACAATCTGAAGCTTTTTCCCTCAATAGTCAGAATCACTTTAAGTGCTGCTGACACTGAGTTATATGAGTTTGAATACATTAAAGTATAAGGTGTTTATTTCACCTGAACATTTCTTTGTAAATAGATGCCTGTAGATGACTATAAATGGGACTTATGGACTGGAAAACACAATGGGACCATAGCCTGAAGCCTTTTCTAGTCTACGTAAAAAGCAGATAACAATATCACAGAAAATGAATATTTGACACATGTTTTTCTAATGAAATGTCTAGGCGTTTTTCCATTTTGAGATTGAAAATATTCATGATATATATTCTATATACCTATTAAAAAGGCTTATTGTCTTGCAAACTTATAGAGGTACTATTCATATTTACTACCAGTATTGCTGATACAGAGAAAATGAAGTATAAATGCATTTTTATGCTAATTCAATGACAGACTACTACTGTGAGCAGCTGTCTGTTCTGGTGAAGCTGAAGGCTGTTGGAATCAGCTCCACTGCCACTTCCTGGGATTCGTTTTTTAGGCAATTTCATTGGCTGTACGAAACGCCTGTCATCTGAGTTGTACGACGTGACAGGCTTGAGCCGCGTAAGAAAATAGAGCCTGAGCCTGAACTTCAACGTAGCTTCTGGTTGGGTAATGAAGCCTGTCAGTCAGGACATGAAGCTCCTATTGGTTCAAGTGGGGATCCAATAGAAAGCTTTAATTTCGGCGGTCATTTTTTTCTCGGTTTTCTTTCATATCTTCCAGCTGATATGAAATGATGCAACGCCAGTTGGTGGATATTTATGGATGTAATCATGTGTTTTGGACTAAATCTTTTATGGGATTTATTTTTATTGGACCTTTACGACGTAACAACGTCGTTTTTGTTGGAATGTTATGGATTTATGGATCAATATGAGGCGTCATCGGTGAGTTGCCTGGATTTTGCTATCGTTTGTTTGTTTGTTGTTGTCTGACAAACGTCTTGTTTGTAGCTGCTGTGGTGGTCTGATCTTGAAACAGATTACACTGCTGGAATCACAAGAATCGTAGGTTTCCATACACATATGGCACTCGTACCGAACGTGTACCGAACAATAAATAGGGGGTACAGTGTACACTAGAATGTCCAGTAAAGGACGCCCGCGGGACAGCAGAACGTTAACAGGATAAAACTACAAATAGAGTAAAATTACCCAAAAAACGTACATGAAAAAGCAATTATGTTTTTGTCTGCCATCTATTACGGTTTTAAACTGCTCCTCTCCTTCATTAGTCTGAGTTTCAGGAAGTGTTTCGCTAAAGTTCTGGTGACGACCTTCACTAGCGAGTCAAAAAAGAAACGCTGACAACTTCTTGCAGTAATTCACAAGACGAGAGCTGTGGTAGAATTTGAGTTATTGTGCAAAGCATCACCAGCCTTCAGTCACACCTTAAACTGCCTATATACACACATGTTAATGTTTCCAGACATTTGGCAGAGATGGCTTTCACCTTTTAAGCTGTCTTCAGTCTCCCGGCAACACGAGGGCCTCGACCCGGAGAGAAAGGGACGCTTTTACACGCTTTTATACGCACCGCTGCGTGCCGCGGTCGCCCTGCTCCCTCCGAGCAGAGTTTGGGGGAGAACACCTCGCGCTCGCCTCACGTTGTCATCGCTAAGTGTCACATCAGGTGCAATTAGTCAACTTGCAGGGTCAATGTGGATGGAGAGGAGGGAGCCGGGGTTTACAGCCTCATCATGGCGACAGAGGTTGGCCCCTCAAGAAAGATGCTCACGCTGGGCTCCGGTTCAAGATTTCCAGACATATTTTATATATATTTTCTTCTTTTGGAGCCGTTTATGGAGGCATGATGAGAATGATGATGAGCGTCTGACAAGGGATTAACACGAGTTACCCTAAAACTGAACATTTCACATTGTTTATCCTTTAAGAGCAGTCGGATGAGGCCTCCAGCTGTAGATTATATGTATATATATTAAGTGTGTGTAGCCTCAGATCCTCAGTTTAAAATACGCTTGAGATTCTGTCTTTGTCGTACTGCAGTCACTACTTTTACCGTAACTCTACTACTACTACTACTACTACTACTATTACTACTACTACTACTACTACTACTACAACTCCTACTACTACTACTACTACTCCTACTACTACTACTACTACTACTACTCCTACTACTACTCCTACTACTACTACTACTCCTACTACTACTCCTACTACTACTGCTTCTACTACTATTACTACTACTCCTACTACTACTACTCCTACTACTACTCCTACTACTACTACTCCTACTACTACTAAAACTCCTACTAGTACTACTACTACTCCTACTACT